>NC_085137.1:480184751-480429751 GCF_035046485.1 Aedes albopictus | reverse complement strand
CCGTTCTGCCATTCATGATTTGACAACTTCTTGGTCCAAAAATCACTGTATACCCATCTTCTGTAATTTTGCTAACTGACAGTACGCTCCGGGACAATCCTGGCACAAACAATAGCTCCTTTAGATGTACTTCAACTTGCTCACCAGCTCCCCCGACTCCAGCAATTCTTCCTTGCCCGCTTCCTTTTGCCTTGACTGTTTTTTTATCTGCTAACAACACGTTTTCATTGCACGGATTCCACCAGCCGAGGTTTGCAGTTGAATTTGTTATGTGCTTCGTACAGCCGGTGTCAATAATCCATTTATCATCAAGCACATCACTCCCAGTGGTCATATTAAAGCACACTCCACGATCTTCACAATCACGTCCACGATCCGTTTGCTGCAGAGTTGTTGATCTCGCTTCCTCTCTCTTCTTCATGTTATCCCTCGTTTGCTCCAACAAAACCGGGCAATTCCTCTGGAAATGACCAATCCGTCCACAGTAGTAGCACGTTTGAACGGAAACGGAACTTCTACGGCTTTCATGCTGCACGGTTGATTTCATCACTTTCTCATGCATGTCCTTCTGTTTTCGGTTTTCACTTTTCCTTCTCCATTCATCTAGCAGCTTGCCCTTCACATAATCCACTTTTAGGTCTTCTTCTGGCCGTCCTTCCAGAGCGGTCACAAGTGGACTGTAAGACTCCGGTAGGCTTGACAACAGAATCGCTACAACCAGATGCTCGCTAATCCCAACCTGGCCAAACGGTGCACCAACTCCGACGCCTCCATCAGATGATCGGACAAGTTTCCATTTTCTTCCAAGCGCATGGAGCAAAGCTTTCTAAGTACGTGAATCTTGTTGGACAATGATCCTCTCTCGTGATAAGACTTCAGCTTTTCCCACATTTCCTTTGCTGTAGTGGCTTCCATGACGTGAACCAGCTGACTGTCGTCCAAGGCCAACCCAATCACTGCTCGAGCTTTTTCATCTTTTCTAGTCCACGCTGATGTTATGTCCACTTGCTCCGGTTTCGGGTCCCTCACCATCAACCATAAATCCTCCTTCATTAACAGCAGCTCCATCCTAAACCTCCATGTCGACCAGTTGACATCGTTCAACCGATCGAACGTAATTTTCGCTTCTGCCATTTCACAACTGGTTACAATACGTCACACAATCTTTGCCTTTTGGACCACTGTGCACTACGGCTTTTCTGTTTTCACACAGGCAAGTGTTTCAATACACAACCGTTCATACGGTCTCACTGAATGTTCTCACAGGTAGGAGGAAAGACAAAATGAATCCCGCGGCAAATTGTTTTCGTTCTACTTTCGGCGCAACTGCCGGCTGCTCCTCCTCAATCAAACTCACTTGCTTCTTTTACACTGTCTGTACTACACTATTTCGTTTTAGCTGGTATGCATACCCGCCAGCGGCTCTTCTCCCGACAACAGCAATTCCAAATCTACATTAGCACTTCGACTGCAGCATTTAGACACACCCGGGGGAGGCAAAATCACTTTTCGGAACGTCCACTGAACGTAAAACTAATCATCTGAAAACGCAATTTCTTCGCGATGTCTGGGCCATAACCTGTTGGAATCCCAGCGAACGGTCTCACAACAGAATCGATCGAACTGAACCCGTCCCGGGATTATTCTTAATTCTCGAAATAAATCAACTACTACACGGAGAAACTGAAAAACTCAAAATTAGGTACTTTTAAACTCAATTTTGAGTTCTTTTTCGTCTCCTTTTTCATGCGCTCTTTCTAATGTTGTCAGAGAGTGAAGAGAGAAACAGCCCAACTTTTGCAGTTCAGTGCGTCAAGCCAAAACTGAGTTTCTAGCACAGTACTCAAATTTGAGTGAATACAACCTAGTCAAAATTTCGGTTGGGTGAAAAAAACCTAAATTTAGGTATTCCTTTCACATGGAAGCAAGCGGGAACAACCCAACAAAAACATCGATTCCATCAACTCAAAAGTGGCTTGACGCACGCAACCCCGAAGTTGAGTGGAAAGAACTCACTTTTAGGTAGTTTCGTCTCTCCGTGTAGGATTGCGTTTTCGACAACATCTCTTTCTTATAACGAAGTAGTACGGACTAAAAATACAATTGTAAACAAAACACAGTTCATCGGCAAAATGCCTCGTCGCTAACTCACACAAACACACTTAAACAGCCAGTCAACTGTCAGTTACCCAGGGGGTTGACACTACCTCACTTTTCCATATGCTACCAGGGGGCTGCCACTACTCAATCTCAACAGTCTGTCTGTCTGTCTGTCTGTCTGTCTGTCTGTCTGTCTGTCTGTCTGTCTGTCTGTCTGTCTGTCTGTCTGTCTGTCTGTCTGTCTGTCTGTCTGTCTGTCTGTCTGTCTGTCTGTCTGTCTGTCTGTCTGTCTGTCTGTCTGTCTGTCTGTCTGTCTGTCTGTCTGTCTGTCTGTCTGTCTGTCTGTCTGTCTGTCTGTCTGTCTGTCTGTCTGTCTGTCTGTCTGTCTGTCTGTCTGTCTGTCTGTCTGTCTGTCTGTCTGTCTGTCTGTCTGTCTGTCTGTCTGTCTGTCTGTCTGTCTGTCTGTCTGTCTGTCTGTCTGTCTGTCTGTCTGTCTGTCTGTCTGTCTGTCTGTCTGTCTGTCTGTCTGTCTGTCTGTCTGTCTGTCTGTCTGTCTGTCTGTCTGTCTGTCTGTCTGTCTGTCTGTCTGTCTGTCTGTCTGTCTGTCTGTCTGTCTGTCTGTCTGTCTGTCTGTCTGTCTGTCTGTCTGTCAGTCTGTCTGTCTGTCTGTCTGTCTGTCTGTCTGTCTGTCTGTCTGTCTGTCTGTCTGTCTGTCTGTCTGTCTGTCTGTCTGTCTGTCTGTCTGTCTGTCTGTCTGTCTGTCTGTCTGTCTGTCTGTCTGTCTGTCTGTCTGTCTGTCTGTCTGTCTGTCTGTCTGTCTGTCTGTCTGTCTGTCTGTCTGTCTGTCTGTCTGTCTGTCTGTCTGTCTGTCTGTCTGTCTGTCTGTCTGTCTGTCTGTCTGTCTGTCTGTCTGTCTGTCTGTCTGTCTGTCTGTCTGTCTGTCTGTCTGTCTGTCTGTCTGTCTGTCTGTCTGTCTGTCTGTCTGTCTGTCTGTCTGTCTGTCTGTCTGTCTGTCTGTCTGTCTGTCTGTCTGTCTGTCTGTCTGTCTGTCTGTCTGTCTGTCTGTCTGTCTGTCTGTCTGTCTGTCTGTCTGTCTGTCTGTCTGTCTGTCTGTCTGTCTGTCTGTCTGTCTGTCTGTCTGTCTGTCTGTCTGTCTGTCTGTCTGTCTGTCTGTCTGTCTGTCTGTCTGTCTGTCTGTCTGTCTGTCTGTCTGTCTGTCTGTCTGTCTGTCTGTCTGTCTGTCTGTCTGTCTGTCTGTCTGTCTGTCTGTCTGTCTGTCTGTCTGTCTGTCTGTCTGTCTGTCTGTCTGTCTGTCTGTCTGTCTGTCTGTCTGTCTGTCTGTCTGTCTGTCTGTCTGTCTGTCTGTCTGTCTGTCTGTCTGTCTGTCTGTCTGTCTGTCTGTCTGTCTGTCTGTCTGTCTGTCTGTCTGTCTGTCTGTCTGTCTGTCTGTCTGTCTGTCTGTCTGTCTGTCTGTCTGTCTGTCTGTCTGTCTGTCTGTCTGTCTGTCTGTCTGTCTGTCTGTCTGTCTGTCTGTCTGTCTGTCTGTCTGTCTGTCTGTCTGTCTGTCTGTCTGTCTGTCTGTCTGTCTGTCTGTCTGTCTGTCTGTCTGTCTGTCTGTCTGTCTGTCTGTCTGTCTGTCTGTCTGTCTGTCTGTCTGTCTGTCTGTCTGTCTGTCTGTCTGTCTGTCTGTCTGTCTGTCTGTCTGTCTGTCTGTCTGTCTGTCTGTCTGTCTGTCTGTCTGTCTGTCTGTCTGTCTGTCTGTCTGTCTGTCTGTCTGTCTGTCTGTCTGTCTGTCTGTCTGTCTGTCTGTCTGTCTGTCTGTCTGTCTGTCTGTCTGTCTGTCTGTCTGTCTGTCTGTCTGTCTGTCTGTCTGTCTGTCTGTCTGTCTGTCTGTCTGTCTGTCTGTCTGTCTGTCTGTCTGTCTGTCTGTCTGTCTGTCTGTCTGTCTGTCTGTCTGTCTGTCTGTCTGTCTGTCTGTCTGTCTGTCTGTCTGTCTGTCTGTCTGTCTGTCTGTCTGTCTGTCTGTCTGTCTGTCTGTCTGTCTGTCTGTCTGTCTGTCTGTCTGTCTGTCTGTCTGTCTGTCTGTCTGTCTGTCTGTCTGTCTGTCTGTCTGTCTGTCTGTCTGTCTGTCTGTCTGTCTGTCTGTCTGTCTGTCTGTCTGTCTGTCTGTCTGTCTGTCTGTCTGTCTGTCTGTCTGTCTGTCTGTCTGTCTGTCTGTCTGTCTGTCTGTCTGTCTGTCTGTCTGTCTGTCTGTCTGTCTGTCTGTCTGTCTGTCTGTCTGTCTGTCTGTCTGTCTGTCTGTCTGTCTGTCTGTCTGTCTGTCTGTCTGACCCTTATGCATTCGGAAACTACTGGACCGATCGGTGTGAAATGTTGTATGTGGGTATTTTAGGGGCCGGGGAAGGCTAGTGTGAGACCTCTCCGATCTCTGGAAGGGGGGGCTCCCATACAGATGACTTTGTGAGAAACGTCCCTATAGAGCTGCATCGCTGCATGTCGAAAAAAAAAAAAACTTCGGCGGAATCCTGGGTGGAAAGTTGTTCGCTGCGGGGCCACACAATACGGATGCTTTGCGTTGATTACAAGTAAGTACGTTGAAATATTATAGTGAAACAAAGTGTACTTGTGAAATTAACACAAGTTGTGGGGGCTCCGCTGTCGCCGAAGTTCAAGTAAAGTTCACTTTAGGTACGGTTAATATTTATCTGAACTTTGAGTAGCAAGTTCAAAAGAAGTACGAAACAAGTTCGGAACGGAACTTTTCAAGTTGTTGAAATATGTCCAACTGATATTTTTTTGAGTTTTAGAGGCACGCAAAAGTTCAACATGCGTTCGATTAAATGTTGATTGAATTCTGCTTTAAAGTTCAAAGCAAGTTTTTTCTGAACCTATTTTCGACTTTAATATCGTTTTGAAGAGAAGTCAAAAACTTGTACATGTACTTCCAAGTTCATAAACAATACATGTGTAACTTTTTGGAGAATTAAGCTCAACGAAACTACCCCGTAACGTGGGTAGATCACCTTAGAATGGTGCGTTGCGGTGTAAGATCTACCAAATCAAATTTTGATCTTGATATTTATCGTATTTTTAAATATTCCAAGATCAAAGTTTGATGCTCTTTTCTTGTGTTTTGTAGTATTTGTGTTTCAATGTACTGCTAATTAACATTTTATTTCAGCAGGATTCAGGTAAATGTATCGTACGATATAAATAATATTTTAAAAATATGTAACTGTGGCGAGCGTATCACTAATATGTAGCTTATTTGACGTACGATGTTAATATTATTTTATATTTCAGATTATCAACCGAAGAATCTAGTAATTCAACCAAATGCCAACAAGATGACGAGGAAACCAGGATGAATTGGCAGACAACTGATTCGAAGCAGTCTAACAATGGTGTGCCTGAACGTTAACCAAGCGTATCCTTTGGAGTTTACCCTTCCACTAACAACACCCCAATTCCCGTGACACCTAGGCCTGAGAGATCGTAGAGTTGTCTACATTTTTCATAGGTGTCCAAAACTAACCATCCTTTCCCATTCCTCAGCAGTCGCAAGGACGTGGCCAGGACAGTGCTCGACCATTGGAGGATTGCGTCAGTCTTGTCTAAGAGTCAGAGATTAGTCCCAAATCTTTGTGCTTTGGTTCGGACGGGAAGGAGGCAACCCTCATAACAGCGGTCTAGGACTGTACCACCTACGAATTTGTGCGACTCGCTTAATGCTAATGCTAATGCTAATGCTAATGCTAATTAAGCTCAACGAAACCGGAATTGAACCAAACTTGAACTTTTGATTGCTTGGGATACTAGATTACTATACGCCAAATATACTGTTACTTCAACATTTTGGACTTTCGGTTTGTTGTTAGTTGGCGTTTGGCGTTTGCAGTGAACTTTTTGTGATGATTTCAGGGCCGTTATCAGAAAGAGCGAAGATAGATCTTTCTGATAACGGCCCCCAGATGCGTGGGTGGATCGAGATAGACCCTACAGCGACAGAAACAATGTTTGTTTACAAAACGAGTTAGACCCTTTAGACATGTTAATGTAGAAATGATGGATTCCCGTTTTTCAAGCGAAGATGCGTTGAGTACTCTTGCTTGACTGATCCGAAATAAGCTTTCGGATGCTACATGATTCTTAGCATGGCCGGTGACCCCAACTTGAGAACCACTGCGTTTAGCACTACCTCTTTATTGTAATAATTGCTTCTTGAGATGCAGAATCTAAAAACCATTTTCACTTTCTTATCGCACTTTAGATCCGTGGCCTCTGCTTGGGAATCACTGATCTGTGCAACACCACTTTATTGTGTGTGTAATGTACAGAACGCAAACGCAGAATCCGAAAAAAAACTCACCCTCTCCAAGAATTTGTGAATCTTGAGAAGTTCGCGTGGTCCGTCACCCAAGATTGGGAACCACTAAATTTTGCAACAATTTTGTATATACAGGGGGTGGCCAAAATGTTTGGGATAGGCAACTTTTTTTCTCCCAACAAAAAAAATCAACATGCTGTAACTTTTCATAGAGTGCATCAAAAAATCTCAAATTTTGACTGTTTATCAACCTGTGCATCATTGGTACAAATTTGGGCTCGATTGAATAGTTTTTCACGAAGTTAGAACCGTTCGGGTAAAACACTATTTTTAGCAGGGCTGGTAGCAAGTCACTTTTTAGTGACTTAGTCACTTTTTTTGGGTTGGTCACTAAAAAGTCTCTTTTTTCAAGGTCAGGTCACTAAAGTCACTTTTTCACCTAAAAAGTCACTTTTGTCAACTTTTTTTGGAAATTGATAAAATAAGGATTAAAAATTTTCAAAAATGTTGAACCATCAAATGATGCCACATTAAAAAAGTCAAATTTTCCCTATACAAACCGTTTCATACAAAAAAAATCGCTTCGCAACTACTTTTATGTCTTTCTTTAGAATCCATGGGAGACATTGAAAAAAAATTAGCTACTACTTGCTCCTATCCTCATATTTTTTAATCAAATTTCAATCAAGTTGTCGGCGATAATTGAAATATTCCAACATAAAATTACCAGATTAGCCATTAAATACCTCTGAGGAAACATTTGGTCGTCATGACCGCTTTTCTCGGTAGATCAATTATTGCAGAATATAAATCTGGCATCAGATTTCTTAGTGAAGCGTGTTTTTGCGAATTGGAATCTATTTTGTAAACTGGAACAGCCATCTTCATGCACAGATAAACGCCCAAAAGTAAGCAATGCCTAATTTCATAGTGTTGAAACTGTTGTGTTAAAATTGTTTATTCAAATGTTTACAACACCTCAAATAATGAGAGTAAACCATGCACGGCCTTGAATAATCTTTAACCCTAAAAGGGATACCTGGGGTCCATTTGGACCCCAGGCGCCTTTCAGAGCTCGTCTTTGATGGAACACACTCAGCGAGGTGACGAAACTGAGGCCATGAAGGTATCCCTTTTAGGGTTAAAGACCATTACAGCGCTTTGCGAACCTCTAAATTCCTTCGCGGACATTATTACATTACGGGCATTACGGACCTTCACAGACCTGCACAAGCACTGGTTGTTTTGTGGACTGGACACAAAGGGCTTATATTCCTTGGAGATCTAGTAAGATCTGTACCATGTATACAGTTCAATATAATACTCCATTTACTTGTCAGAAGGGTCATTGGTCTGAGGCGTATAGAATAGTCATTCGTATAATACTAGTTTTGCTTGTAGATCCTGCACCTACATTTCATGGAATTTTGGGACGACCTAAATCATATGTAGAACTAAAAGTAGTAAAACTGTTATAGAAATCTTCAAAACATATGCCTTAAAAAACAACATCAATGGAATCCAATCACTGTACGTGTGTATCGAAACAACTTTTATATATATTGGAAGACTGAGTTCCATAAAGTTTGCAGAGTTTTATAAACTAACGCAAACATATTTTGTATGGGGCCGCCCCATGGTACGTCGGTGAGAGTGCAGGCAATAGCAAGTCGCTATTTAGTGGCTTGGTCATTATTTTAAGTCCCCAAATAAAATTAACAACTTCTCCCAGAATGCTTGTAACTACGTATTATGAAAATTTAACCAGAAACTATGAGACAATTCAAACAAATTAGTAAATATGGGACATTTTGAAGAAATTAAGACAGGGTGTCTACTCAATCATGAAAATGAAATTCCCTGATATTTCCAGGATTTTCCAGGTTTTCGAAAATAATTCCAGGTTTAACAAATCAGCTAAACTAAACATGTTTTCAGATTTCTAGAAATACGTGGAAACGCCACTTTTTCGGAAATTTCTAGTTCCAACTATAATGACATTTAAGGAGAACATTCCACCAGCATTTAGGACGGAAGCACGTGATGATTTTCTGATGGAATTCTTAATACAATCCTGGCGATACTTTAGAAGAATTTTCTGCATAATTTGTTGAAAATTTTGTCCATGAGTTTATGAAGGAATTTAACAAGGAAAACAACAAGAAATTACACTATATTTTTATAAAAGGTAAGCTTGGCCGTTCCTGCAGAATTTTTTTCGAGTAGTTCCTGTGCAAACTTTCTTTAATATTGTCGGACATTTTAAAAATTGCAGCTAACGCTTTTAAACTAATCCTCAAAGAACCCTTTCACGCATAGCTTCAGTTATTGCGCACGAAGACCTTCATTGGTTTCGCAAAAGAATCGCTCAAGTATGTATTTTTCAGGTATTTCGCTAGATTCTTCTCTCCAGTGATTCCTCCTTTTATAGAAATTGCTAGCAACCATGTAAGATATATTTATAGGACTTCAGTCAGAAAATCCTTTCAGAGTTTCAAAAGAATTGACTTCAAATAATACTGCCAGTTACACTTGAAATTTTTAAAAATGTCCACATAAATTCAACAAGAGGAATTTCTTAATTCCTTCAGAATATTTTAATTATTTTCTCAACAACATATTTGAACGATTACTTTACGTCAAAACATCGTTTCACCAAAAGTATGAACAAACATTGTTACAGATGGACTACTTTCAAAATGAATAGCAAAAAATTGTAATTCGATAGCTCGATTGTCAATAGTTTCACTTTTGGAACAAGTAATTGACCATTAGAATTTACTAATGAGTTGGTAATCATCAAGGTAATCATGTTCCAAAACTAGTGCATTATGTCCATTGAAAATAGTTTCTCTCGAGTTCGTTAAAATATGTGGAGCTCATAAGCAACTATGGAAAAGAGAGAGTTGAACATTTTTTCAAAAAGAGACGAACCAGCCAAGGGCTGAAAATCTCTATAATAAAGTTAAATCAATCAATTCTTTCAAACATTGTTAAGAATCATTTATAAGTTGTTCTAAAAACGTTTCTGAAATGGTCAGAAAAATGTTTGAAAATTCTTCCAGAAGTCATCTAGTTTATTTTGCTAGAAATACTAACATCGAATCCGCCAGAAGTTCCAGAATATTCTGCAGGAGTTTTAGGAACTACGTACAAAATGTATCTTTAAGTTCCTTCAGGTATTTTCCAACATCTACAGACGATTGCGAATTTGTTAGGCAAACCTCAATAAATTTTGCAAGACAGTAAGCTCATTCACCTGGAAATAAAGAAAAATAGCTTATACAATTTATGTCGCTAAGCCAATATTTAAGCTGCAGCTGCAATATATTGAAAGTTTTGAGAATTCAAAAACCTAATAATAAAATCATGTCGACTCAGTTTTCCGAAATAGGTAGAACATAAAATAGGAGATTGCTGTGAAAAAAGTACAAGTTAGTTTCAACGTCAGATATTCATTACATCTGATAAATAATATTTAACGAGCGGGTAGTTAATAGCGGCGCAGCCGAAATTTTTATTCGCTTGGAGGCCTTTCTAACTGAAAATTTGTATTAAAATGATAAACACAGAAAATCCCTGATTGTCACCAAAATTCCCTGATAATTCCAGGATTTTTCCAGGTCGAGTAAAATTCCCTGATAATTCCAGGTTTTCCAGGTTTTTCCAGGTAGTAGACACCCTGTAAGAGTTCTATTACATTTTCATAGGCTATTCAAAAAAAACAAACGTTGTTTTCTTCTTGTAATTCTTCTGAAAATTTCCAAGGGGGCAGGCTTGTCCGCACTCGGCGCATGAAAATTCTGCTCTTTTGATTTACACCACCAAAACCATCGTATTTATCCAATCTTCCTATTTTACCTGATAGAAGGATGTTGAAATATCCTAAATGTCATTTCGAACTGTCAAAAAATCGCACCGCAGCGCCACACTGTGCGCGCAAAGAGAATTGCACCCGGGTGAATTCACCCCAGTGAATTTCTCTTTGCACGCTCAGTGCGGCACTGCGGTGCGATTTTTTGACAGTTCGAAATGACATTTAGGATATTTCAACATCCTTCTATCAGGTAAAATAGGAAGATTGGATAAATACGATGGTTTTGGTGGTGTAAATCAAAAGAGCAGAATTTTCATGCATTCAGTGCGGACAAGCCTGCAAGGGGGTACGTAGAGAAATATTTCAAGTATTACATCAAAATTACTTTCTGATATTCATTTTATTTTATTTTGAGAGATTTTTTTCAAAAGTATTCAAGAAATCATATTTGAAAAATTCTTATTCAAATTCATTCGCACATTTTTAAGCATTTGTCTATCTAAGTTTCCATCAAGGTGAAATTCATGACAGAAAACATCCAACAAGTTTTCCAAGAGTTTCATAATTTATTTATTATTTCTTGACAGATTTTTCATGCCATGCTCATCTAGTTCTGCACAATATATTCTATAAAATTGTAAATACATGCAGCTTTGTACAATTTTAGGAATGGAAGATGATTTTTTTCTTGAACATTTTCATTATGCGGTACTACAGGGTTTTCTGAATCAAATTCGTTCTACAATGTTTCCTCACTAAGCATATTTTTGTGCCAAAAGTCACTATTTAGCCACTTTTTTGCTATCTGAAAGTCACTATTTGGTCACTATTTCAGAGATTTTGGTCACTAAAATAACTATTTTGACCCTCAGTTCGTGCTACCAGCTCTGATTTTTAGACAACTCATTTTTGGGCTGTCATATCTCGGAAACCAGTGAACCGCATTGAATGAATTTTTTAACGTTTATCAACAATATATTGATACCTAATACAACGTTATCAAATGTAATATTTTTTCACGGCGAATTAAGTTATAACGGGTTGAAATTTTTACCCATATAGGGGAAAATTAGACAAATTTACAGTACCACACAAAAATTACTAAATCTCGCGTTACATTTGAAAAGGGCCTATCCCCAGAACGTAAACATTGAGAAAAATCGATGCAAACATTTTCCATCACATTTCCTATTCGTATTTCACAGTTTTCGGATTTTTCAACATGCTTTTCATTTTAATGACACAATAATAGATGTATCTATGCTTCAATAATCAATTTTGCATTAAAAGTTATCAAAAAAGTATGAAAAATTATAGTTAAACATGTTAAGCTAATTTGAAAATATTCACCCGGTGTACGCCTTATTGTGAGTCTTTCTAAAATTTTCTTAGCGTGGGTTGGTCCCCCGAGTGAGTCCATTGTTGACATCGTATCAAGGCTTGGCCGTTTTTGAGAGAGAATTCTCGCTCTCGGCGCTCGGGCTGAGAGCCGCTCCGAAAATTTTCGGTTGTCGGCCCTTTAAACGAGAGGACCAACAAATGAAAACAAAATTTTACCGTTACTGGCCCATTTGGAGCACGGGCTTATGAATGATTGGGAAAAAAGCAATTGTATGCGAAATGAAACTCGATTGGCTCGGTATTTGAATTTGAATGGGGTACGTTTATTAAGCGAAGAGATACAATGATCTTAGCGGTTCGGCGGTCGGGTTTGAACTGGCAGGCCTGGCTATTCTATACTAGTTATACAATACGCACAGAGCACAATTGGGGATACGAAAGAGCTTTCGCTCACCTATCGGATGGATAGATGATCAGAGAGGTTTATCGTTGTGCGAAGAGAAGTGAGAGCGAATGTACAATTAGGCTGATTCAAAATTAATCCTATTCTTAACATAGCCGGCCTCCGTTGAAAAGTGTGATTTTCAATATCTTATCTACTAATGTACAATCTTTATCTTAGCCTAAACCACTTCACTTGTTTGTTAATTTCTAAGCAACGATGATCTACTAGTTCTGGACCTCGGTTCTCGATGTCGTCGGCTGGGAGCATGGCGGCCTCCGCCACGTTGGTGTTCCCACGGTTGACTAGGGGACGTGGGGCCAGCTTATCGACACCCTCGCTAGCGGTTCGCAGGTACGCCTAGGGGGGTCGGTTGACCACCATAGCAGCGCGAAGAATCTCGAAGGAATAGTACGGTTGAGCAACATGGAACGATAGAAGGCATTAGATATGCAATAGACAAAGGGACAACAATAACGAAAAGCGCGTAAGCGCTGTTGGATTTCAGCAAAGTTACATGTCGGCGAGGACTACGTCTTCATCAGCTCTGGCTAATTGCTGGATGGGCAGAACGCAAACCTTGCTGATTGCCCGGTTGAATTCTCCATCCTTCGTCCGCACGGAAACGACGCGAACATTCCCGTCGTCGCCATAGAAAAGTCGGGTAACACGGCCGAGACACCACCGGAGCGGCGGTAGTTTTTCGTCCTTCAGGAGTACTAAGGTTCCGACAGCAAGATTATCCCGCTGGCGGGTCCATTTGGTGCGCGGGTGCAGTCCGGAAAGGTAATCTGTGCTCCAGCGCTTCCAAATTCGGCGAACAAATTCCTGCGTCATCTGGTAACGGTTTAGGCGATTCTGTGGGATTTCTTCATACGATGGTTCGGCGGCAGCGACCAAGGGACGGAGGACCAAAAAGTGGCCGGGTGTAAGGACCTCCAGGTCCTCGGGGTCAGTAGACAACTGGGTAAGCGGCCTGGAGTTCAGGCAGCTCTCAATCTGGACGAGCAGCGTCTCGAGGTCGTCCTTGTACAAAACGGTTGTTCCGATAGTCGATTTCAGGTGCTTTTTAAACGACTTTACGGCGGCCTCCCAGAGGCCACCGAAGTTGGGTGATCGAGGTGGTATAAACTTGAACTCGATCCCTTCTTCTACGCAGAAGGAACCAACGGAGTGCTGGTGCTGCTGCGACCGGAATTGCGCTAGAAGCTCGGCTAGCGCACGTGATGCTCCTTGGAAGTTTTTCGCATTGTCGCATTCGATGACGGCGGGTTTGGAGCGACGGGCAATGAACCGTTTCAGAGCAGAAATAAACGCGTCCGTTGTGAGATCCGCCACTAATTCAATATGTACCGCCTTGGTGACGAGACACACGAAGATGGCGACATAGCATTTTACCGGAGGAGACTTACGGCCATGATGACGGTAGAATAGCGGTCCGCAAAGATCTACGCCGGTTTTCAGGAACGGGTAGGTGGGAGTCACCCGTTCGCTAGGAAGATCTCCCATTAACTGCTCCTGGACGGTCGGTTTGCAGCGATAGCATCTGATACAGTCTTGAACCACTTTCCGCGCCAGGTTGCGTACTCTTAGTGGCCAAAACTGCTCCCGCAAGTGGGCGATTAACAATTGCGGGCCGGCGTGAAGAAGCTTCTGGTGATAGTGGGTGACTACCATTTTGGTGAAGGGGTGGCTCGTAGACAGGATCATCGGGTGTTTGCGTGTTTCCGTCACCGGAGCGTTGCGAAGACGGCCACCAACCTTCAGGATTCCGTCTTCCAAGATTGGTGCTAGGGATTTTAGCTTGGAGTTGGGCTTTACTTCTCCTGTGGCAGCGACGGCTTTGACGTCGTCGGTCAGCGACTCTTGTTGAGCTAAACGAACTAAACGCATGAGCGCGTCCTTGTACTCAGTAGTCTTCAGAAAACCGGTTCGTCGATTTGAGGGATTTCGTTGCTTGCAATTGTGGCAAAATCTCAGGAGATATGCCACCACCGAGACTAGGCCGGTATACGAAGACCGAAGACTGAAGATAGGGTTTGGCTCGTGGACTTGGATTGGTAGGACAATCGCTCTTTCCTCGAGTTGTTCTGCTTCGAAGTTCTCGAATGCTGGACGGACAAGAGCAGGCCAGAATCTGTTTGGTTGACTGAGCCACGGTGGACCATTCCACCATGCTGCGCAATCTCTGAGTTCCGCCGGCAGCATTCCGCGGGAGATGATGTCTGCCGGATTCTCGATTCCAGGCACATGATTCCACAGTCCGCCTTCCGTCAGGTGTTGTATTTCGGACACACGGTTAGCCACAAACGTTTTCCAGCGGGATGGGGCAGCCGAAATCCACTGGAGGACGATCATCGAATCAGTCCAGAAAAAACACTTCATTTGGAGATTCAGTGCTTCCTGGACCTTCTGAACTAAGTGGCTCAATAATAGCGCCGAAGAAAGTTCGAGCCGAGGCAGACAGACCCTTTTCTGTTTTTTGCTGTTTCCTAGAGGTGCCAGTTTCGACTTCGAGGTTAGAAGACGGACAGATGTGTTGCCGTTGGAGGACACGGCGCGGAGGTAGATGCATGCCCCATAAGCCTTTTCGGAGGCATCACAAAAACCGTGTAATTCGATGAAAGTTGGATCGACGATTGGGACGGCCCAACGAGGAACGATAATTGTCTCGATTGCCGCAAGTTCGGACCGAAATTGCAGCCAGCTTTGTTGGAGTTCATCTTCTAGCGGCTCGTCCCAGGAACGCTTGCTTCGCCAGAGGTCCTGCACGAACAACTTGGCAACTACGATGACTGGGCCTATGAAGCCGAGCGGGTCGAAAAGGCTCGAAGAATCGGAAACCACTTGCCGCTTGGAAACGCAAATGTCTTGCTTCCATTTTGGAACGTGGAAGCCGAAGCAATCGGAAGCTGGCTCCCACCTAAGCCCGAGAGTTTTGATGGAAGCTCCTGGATCGAGGCCCAATACGGTTCGTTCATCACGTAGTGTCTCAGGAATATGCGAGAGAATCTCCGGAGAATTGGACGACCATTTGCGCAGAGGAAATCCAGCGGAATGAAGAAGCTGAAGAAGCTGCGTGCACAAGACCCTTCCAGAACGAATGGTCTTGCTTCCGGTAAAGAGATCGTCCATATAAAAGTCTTCACCTACGACTTCGGCAGCGAGAGGATGAGACTGACGGCCTATCACGGAGAGTTCTTTCAGACAGCGGGTGGCTAGATACGGTGCTGAAGAAGTGCCATACGTTACCGTGGAGAGCTCGAAAATGCGAATCGGCTCCGACGGATCATCTCTCCAAAGAATCCGTTGCAGACACTGGTCTGAAGGATGCACCTGGATCTGGCGGTACATTTTTTCGATGTCCGCAATAATCACGTATCGATGGGTTCGCCACCGCAGGATCAACGAGAAGAGGTCATCTTGGACGGTGGGTCCCACCATCAGCGCGTTGTTCAGAGAAACGTTGGTGTCCGTGGCGCAAGACGCGTCGAAAACTACGCGAAGCTTCGTGGTTACGCTGTCGGGACGTTCGATGCAGTGGTGTGGAAGATAATACGGGCGATACGGTGTGGGCTGACTAACATCTACTACTTCCTTCATGTGTCCAAGGATTCGGTATTCCTCGATGAAAGCGGAGTAAGCTGTCTTCAGTTGGGGTTTGGCTTGTAATCGGCGTTCCACGGATAGGAACCGACGTTTGGCGATATCATACGAGTCCCCCATCTGCGATAGAATGGAGGGTTTCTTCGGAAGTTGGACAACGAATCTACCGGACTCAGCTCTCGTGGTAGTGGCGACGAAGTGAGCCTCACAAGTCGATTCTTCTACGGACAATGTGCTGGAGGACTGACAGGATTCAAGTTCCCAAAATCTGGACAACTGCTGTTCGAGCCCGTCCGTGCTGCAAACGTGGACGATGCTAACAATTTCGGGATCTGGTCGGCTATTACCAGCCCGACCGGAGACGACCCAACCCAGCAAGGTATTCTGCAACACAGGCCGTCCGGGGCCTAGGCGAATCAGTCCATCGAGAAGCATATCATAATACGCATCCACTCCGATAATCATATCCACTGCTGCTGGTTTGTTGAATTGGGGATCTGCCAGGATTACTCCGGTAGGCCAATTCCATTCGGCTACGTCGATGCTATTCGAAGGAAGTTCACGTGTCACAGCAGACAGCACGTGGAACTTAAGCTGGGTACGAAAACGGCAGCAATGCGACTGGATGTGGACTACGATGGAGTGTGTGGACGTGGTAGAGGATTGTCCGATTCCCCCGACGATGTGGTGTTCCTTGACACGTTGCACTTGCAATCGTTGGGCCAAGCTTTCGGAAATTATGTTCAGCTGCGAGGCGGGATCGAGCAACGCTCTAGCCCACAGGGTGTTTCTCGAAGAATCGATGACCTTAACGAGCGCAGTCTGCAGCAACACGGTTGATGGGATTCGGCGGACGTTGGCAACCGAGGAGGTAGAGCAATGACTGAGGGCACTCGTGGATGGTGTCTGTTCGTCAGGGACGATAGATGGCGAGGAAGACTTATTTGCGTTGGACGACGTAGTTGGAGCGATTTGAGGCTGATATTGAGTCTGATTTGCGGGGGGCTGGCTTGAGTTTGATTTGGGACCCTGTGGTTGGGGAGGATTGCGAATGGGAGCTTGTTGGTGGAGCATCGTGTGATGCTTTTGACTGCAGACGCGGCAGGCACCGGATGGGCAGCTTCTAACCTGGTGATCAGCGGACAGGCAGTTGATGCAGAGACTCCTTTTCTTCACCAAATCGTACCGTTCGGAAACGGCCAGCTTGCGGAACACATCACATTTGAACGGCGAGTGGGAAGACTGATTACAGAAACAGCATGGCTTTGGAGCTGAATTGACTACGGAATGCACCACGGGGATGCTATGATGATCTGATTTTGTTGCCGCTTATCATGCGCAACCAGAGCTCACTAATACCAACGTTCACTCAATACAGCACCGGAAGAAAATAAGGAAAAACGCACTTTGGCGAACAATGTTTGCGAAAAGACGTGTTTTGTGTCTTTTCACAAACAATTCCCACTTTCTGTAGGAACTTCACTTAAACATTGACACTCTCAAATTGAAAATTATCAAATATGCCCCTTTTTCATGATCAACACTTTTATGAGATCTAATGTGATGCAAGCGTTTTGCACCAATATCCCGCGTAAAAAGGTAAACATTCAAATTTCATGACTGTGTTGGTGAATATTTTGGCTGGAGCATAAATTTATGCTCCACGTAAGGAGGCACAATCCAACCTGTCAAATTCCATAGTGAAAAAATAGGATGCCGTCCCCTTGGAATGCACGCTGCTAACCTTGATCTTCGGCACACGTGCTGGATCAGATCGGGGAGGATCAGAGGCTCGCGCTTTCCCAGGCGCGATTGACTGGAGAACGATGCAATGGGAACGTAGGAAATCGATGAGCACCTCGTACCGGGGAACGTCTGTCGATTTGTGATGGTTTTCCCACTGCTTGAGCGTTGCACTGTCGAGACGAGAACACACGATGTGAGCCAGCAACACACTCCAACCCTTGGTGTCGATGTTCATTTTCTCAATCATCTGCAGATTTCGTTCGAAATCGTCAATTAGTCGAGAAAGGGATTCGTAACTTTCCCGCTTCAGGGGTTCGACGGAAAGAAGCGCATCTATATAGGTTTTAACCACAAGCTTCTTGTTATCGAAGCGCTTTGTCAGAGACTGCCAAGCAATGGCATAGTTGGCATCAGTAATGTCGATAGGCTCGACAACCCGCTTAGCTTCCCCTGTCAGTGATGCGACAAGATAGGAAAATTTGTCCACATCAGAAAGATTGGGATTGGAATCGATGAGACTTTTAAAAGTGTCTCGAAAAGTCAGCCACTCAGTAACTGACCCGCTGAAGGATGGAAGCTTGACTTCAGGAAGCTTTATCCGAGCCATTGGGGTGGCGCGATTGGCATGTGAACCACCAGAACCCGCAACTGCACTGGTGGAGGGCACCGCGTTAGCTGTTCGTTCAGCATTCACCAAAAACCCTTTTACCTGCACGTAGATCTTTTCGAACCGATCTCGTGAGGCACGACTACGTTTTTCCTCTTCGTCTGCAGTTGGTGATTCATCATCCTGCAACAAATCAATTTGCAACCGCACCTTCAAAAAATTCTCAAAAAGCCCCTCCAAACGATCCATCCAACCCGCGATCTGTCCTTTATCCTGCGCTTCATCGTATTGATTAATAAACTCGACCACGTTGTTCAACGTGTCGAAGCAAAACCGCTCCTGCTTGGTCAATGCTCGCAAATCAGGCGACATTGTTCCACTGCAATACAGTCAGACCCACAAAAAGCTTAAAAAGCGTTCGAATAACAGATCGGTTTCGTTGTAAAATCACCAACAGCTCTGCTCGCTCACGCCGCGAGAAATCAATCCACCACCTCGTGTTAGTCCGGCGCGCAGCGTGCGCTAATCATCAACCACTCACTCAGCTCTAAACTCTCAAAAGAAGCGCTCAAATTCTCTCTGCGATTGATTCGGTTTGCGCAAGGGGTTAGTCGTATGCTTCTACTCGCTTACCTCTTCTATCTGCAACAGGGTGACGGGCAGCGCCGCGGTGCGTCGCGCAGCGGTGTGGCGCGCGGTGTTGAGGCGCGCGGCAGTTAGGCGCGCGGCGGTGAGGCGCGCGACGGTGAGGCGCGCGGCGGTGAGGCGCGCAGCGGTGGGCCGACGGGGCTCGGCCTTTGTGCTGGCGGCTAACGGTACTGATCTTATTGTGTGGACCAACGCCACGCTAACTGCTGACCACGCGGTCAACTCGAGTCACGCTTTGGTGCTACACTTTCTGTTGGTCACAAATGCACTTTCACTGATCTTCTAACACTGTTGGTTTTGCGAATTTGTTCTTTTGGCGTTCGATTCTAATTTTAACTTAAAGCCACGTGCGTTTGGTTTCTTCTCGACACTTAACCTCAACTACACTCACGCGCACGCGGTACGACAATCAACGATAGCGTTCGCGGTATCTTACTTTCGACCGACGCGAAACTGAGTTTACCGCGGCGCCGGAATGAGACGATTTGAACACTATTTTCACGAGAAGCAGCTGCTCACACGCGAACCGAAAACTACGAATTTACCGAGGCCAATCAATCCGGTTCGAAGGACCAATTTTTTATGTATGCGAAATGAAACTCGATTGGCTCGGTATTTGAATTTGAATGGGGTACGTTTATTAAGCGAAGAGATACAATGATCTTAGCGGTTCGGCGGTCGGGTTTGAACTGGCAGGCCTGGCTATTCTATACTAGTTATACAATACGCACAGAGCACAATTGGGGATACGAAAGAGCTTTCGCTCACCTATCGGATGGATAGATGATCAGAGAGGTTTATCGTTGTGCGAAGAGAAGTGAGAGCGAATGTACAATTAGGCTGATTCAAAATTAATCCTATTCTTAACAGCAATGATCGGCCGTTTTGAAGGTGGGGTTTATTCTGATAAGATTAACGGTTAGGCGGGTGATGTTTGCACAGTATGTTACTGTTGGGGGATGCTATGGAAAGGTATCAAAATCGATTTGTTTACATTTTAGGGATAGGCCCTTTTCAAATGTAACGCGAGAAATGTGTTCTTCCTTTAAGCTAAATTGGCTCTAATATATCTGATTAAGGACAAGGTTTTTGGAGTACATAGCTCAAATTTTCTAGAGCACCGTTTTTAAGAACCGGTGAACGGATTTGGACCAAAATGCATCATGCTGATTGTTCAGTGGTTGTCATTAGCATGATGCATTTTGATTCAAATCCGTTCATCGGTTCTAAAAAACAGTGCTCTAGAAAATTTGAGCTATGTACTCCAAATACCTTGTCCTTAAAGATAACTTGAGATCAGAAGTGGAAAATCTTTGCACATCAACACTAAAAATTATTGACATTGACGTAAAAAAATACATTTTTTCGAGAAAAATCCAAAAAGTGTCCATCCATGATAACTTTTTTAACGTTCAAAAAGTATATATGTTTTAATAGTTTGTGAAGCATTTGTATATTGTTAGTGTACATTCAAAATTTCATTCAATTCGGTTCACTGGTTTCCGAGATATGACAGCTCAAAAATGAGTTGTCTAAAAAATAGTGTTTTACCCGAACGGTTCTAACTTTGCGAAAGATTAATCAATTGAGCCCAAATTTGTACCAATGATGCACATATAACAGGTTGACAAACAGTCAAAATTTGAGATTTTTTGATGCACTCTATGAAAAGTTATAGCATGTTGAACTTTTTTGTAAGAGAAAAAAAAGTTGCTTATCCCAAACATTTTGGCCATCCCCTGTAACTCCTCTTTCGAACGTTTAGTATGAGTAGGCTATACTAGTGCTCTCACGCCGTAAATATAAGAGTTAGAATATGGCGTCCTCGGTGATAAATGTAGAAAAAAGACTTCCTTACAAGTTTGCCGAACATTATATCGCAGCAATAAGCTTTTGAACCTAGTTATAGACAAATTAGTCAAACGATTGACAGGTGAGTTTAAATTTATTTTATTTACCTAATTAGGATGTTAGTGTGTAATAATACACAGAACCACAGAGAACAGACATCCAGGCTAGAACAAATTTCATTCGGAAAGTTGTGTAAGGATTTGAATCTTTACTTGAGTAAGGTTGCAAACCAATACATGATGACACCACTAACGCCACCAAACACCATATTGCCACAGTCAGTGGTGTATTGAAACATTTCAAGTGGTGAATTAAATTAGTATGGGAAATTAAGCGATTGCAGCGCCACGCTATTGCCACTTGTGTTGCCGATTTCAAATGGCCGTTAAATTCCTTACACAGTTTCGGAACTGGACTTGGATGTCTGTTCTCTGTGACAGAACACCTACACGGAGAAACGAAACTACCCAAAAGTGAGTTCCTTCCACCCAACTTCGGGGTTGCGTGCGTCAAGCCAATTTTGAGTTGATGGAATCGATGTTTTTGTTGGATTGTTCCCGCTTGCTTCCATGTGAAAAAAATACCTAATTTTAAGTTTTTTCCACCCAACCGAAATTTTGACTAGGTTGTATTCACTCAAATTTGAGTACTGTGCTAGAAACTCAGTGTTGGCTTGACGCACGGAACTGCAAAAGTTGGGTTGTTTCTCTCTTCACTCTCTGACAACAATAGAAAAAGCGCATGAAAAGGGGGATGAAAAAGAACTCAAAATTGAGTTTAAAAGTACCTAATTTTGAGTTTTTCAGTTTCTCCGTGTAGATTAAGTGTCCATGAATGTATTGAATGAGATACCAATAAAGATCTTTAAAAAAAATTGACAGGTTTTAGTGAGAAATCTTTGTAACTTCTCCATAAAAATTCTCATAAACTCCTTTAAGGAATCTTCCTGAATCTTATTTTAAGATCATTTCTGGATTCTGAAGATGAAATCTTCCGAAATTTCTTTGGAAAGGTTTGTTTAGTGAAAAACCCAGAAGATGCCTCCGTCCATTAATCCATACATTTGAAAAATTTAAATTTTTTCGTATTTTTTGAGGAAATTTAGAAAATTTAGAAAAATGGAATATATTCACATGGATCACAACAATATTTTACTTAATATAGGGTATCGGGATGCTTCGTTGGCATAGTCCCCTCGTTCGGCCTATCTCAACGTAAACCAAAAACTCAAACAAACACGCATATCTGGATATTGGAAAAGCTATACGCCAAACAATTGTAACATTTCGTTTCAATTTTAGCACTTTGGAGCATTAAAATTGAATGAAAATGTCACTTTGTTTAGCTTTTGTAGACACCATGATTCTTCGGCTTAGTGGGTAGTCTATACACATGATCATAAATGGCATGATTCTGGAACATTTCGAATTGACTTTTCAATAACTGAACATTTAATGCGACGGTCAAAGACGTTATTTTGAAGTTGTAACAAATCGACGAATAATAACTATTTCACAAATTGAATGTGGGCCGAATATTGAGGACATTTTTTTCACTATGTACACAAATCTTGGCCCATCAGTAAAGTGACGTCAAAAACACCGATAAAGTGACGTCACAACATTGTTTGCGTAAGAACCAGAAAGAACGAACAGGAAGAAAGATTTTGTGTGCGGTGACTGTAAAAATATAACACAATAATAGGGTTGCGTTGCTTTCGTTACTAAATTAAAAAAGAACTTAAGTTTAAGTGATTTATTTATACTTTTTTGAAAATTTGGCTCCAAATATTGTCGCGCTTATCTTTTATTAGAGTCCTGCGGCGGTCGTACGCTCGCAAGGCATACCGCCGCGTGACAGTCGCAAGGCAAAACAAAAGAAAAAGTGATCCCGCCAAAAACAAAAGCACGTGGGTTTCGCGAAGTGACAGATGTTTTTGAATGTATTTGTGACGAACGGCAAGAGTAGCTCAGTGGAATGAGTGTTCTTGCTGTCAAACCCCATATAGTGGAATTATATACTTTTAAATCTGGTGACGCTGTTATGATTAGTGACTGTCGCGCTGATATCAGAAGCCAGAGACAGATAATCGCCATATTCTGATTTTTCTTGAGAGGCATAATATGTAATTTAAAATTAAGATTGGTGAACAAACAGAGATAATACTACAGCAGAAATATTGAAAAATGAGATAATTAGTGGTTCTAGTGCGTAGAAAGCAATAGGCCAACGTTGTATCCACTAATAGGCCAATTTTTGTACCATAGACCAACGTTGCATACCATCGCATCGAATCTTTTCAACTTCTTTAAGTAAATTCTTGAATATTTACGTTAGTTTACTTCCAAATGATGAAACATGCAATGCCTAGAGTGTGTAATATGCTCAACATATTATTTCCAGTGCTATTATTTCCTGAGTTATGGTCAAAATTGTCAAGGCGGCTTGCAAATTAGGCCAAGGAATGGTACATATACCCTACTCAGAATTGCATATTGATTGAAAAACATCAGATCACGTTTTCCTCGACCTGAATTCAATTTTGATCGGTTGATCCGGCTGGTTGATCAGCTTCGTCTCGATGTTCATGGGAACTCTGCCCTTCCAATCGATCTCGTACGATCGAATCAACTGAAAGATTAGGAAAAGATTATTAGATATCAATGGGTAGCCCAAATGAAATCGATCCTACTCTCAGCAGCAGTACCAACATGTTCTGCTCGGCCATCCGTCGCGCAATGCACGATCGCATCCCGTGGCCGAACGGAAGCACCAGGTAGGGATTTACGATCTCCTTGGTATCGCGCATCCATCGCTCCGGAATGAATTTGCTGGCATTCTTGAAGTATCGTTCTTGCCGACAGGATACCAAGTTCTGGGTAACGACAACTGTTCCCTTTGGCACGTGGAAACCTCCCAGGACGGCATCCTTGTTCAGTATGCGTCCGACGCCAATCGAGATGGGGTTGAGCCGGAGAGATTCCTTCAGGACGGCTCGACAGTAGGTTGCTTCTGCTGTGGATGAGGGTTTTAGGCTTGAGGGGTGTGTTAGTTATATGTCAGTACTCACAGTTCAGTGCAGCAGCATCGATTTGACACTCCCACGGGTCCGGAAGGATTTTACACGCTTCCTGGTAGAGTTTATCCTGAGCGTCTGGATTCAGACACAGATGGTACAGGGCAAATGCCGTCGTGTAGGAACTCGTGTGAACACCGGCCAACAGAAGGTCGGCTGCCATACCGATGATGTCGTGCAACTCCAAATTGGGGTTGCGCAGGTATTCTTCCAGAAGTGATCGCGATCGGTGTTGTCCGGAAGCTAGCTTCTGTTGATCTTCGTCAAAGTAGAGTAACTTTTGCGACACTAACTCAACGGCAGTCTTTTCCATGAATTCTTGAGCTTTCCTGAGCTTTCGATAGGCTGGAGTCTCGAAGTATTTCCACAGTTGGAAACCCTGATCAGTGGGAAGGATACTCTGGTTGGTAACTTCAGCAGATTCCATCAGGCGCGACGATAGGGAGTTGGGTTTCATTTGTTCATCGGAGAAACTATCCAATCGTACATCGAAGGCCATGAGACAGATCACTAAAAATATATGAATTTAAATTTCTCAGAAATAATTAACGATTTCAACAGTAACCGACATTCCAAATTAAGCCTCGATATCGCGGGCATGAAATCGGGAACGCAGTCCTTATCGGTGGACTTCATGCTAGCGACGAACTCTCGCGTGACCTTATCCGTCAACGGCAGAAAGTTTCTCACACTCTGCGGCGAACTCAGTCCCTTCTGTAGCTCCGAGCGTATCTTCCACCATTCGATTCCGTTTCTAAAAAAAATCACAGACTGAACGATTTTTGAATTTCAAATTCCCAAGAATGCTAATCTCACGTCGCCAGCAGGCCAGCCGTGCGATACACATCGGGACGATCTCTTCGGTACTTCGCCAGAGCGGTATGACTTCGCCGCGAAGGATAGATCCCAGGCGTTTTGTCGTTCAATACCGCGGCAATGTCGTTCGGGTCGTACAGCCAAACGATATCCTGACCGGGCACCATGGTTTCTCGTACGATGGAACCATACTTTTCGTACTTGTCTTTGCCAGACTCATGCAGGGCATCGAAGCTGTATTTTCCTGCAAAAATGATCGACGATATATGTAGGTAGTTTGAGTAGTAAAGCCACCACTGGTGGCAAGAATATGGATTTATGCAAATCTGATGATGGCTGAAAGTCAGCAGGCCGAAACGTTATAAATCTTGTTTTAGTGTGTTGCAATCACCGAACAAAATCAACAATTCCTAAATAGGGTATTGGTTCCCTTATTAAGCATGTGGCTCCCATTTTCATCCTACGAAAAACATAGGATTGAAGCACTGTTTGTTTTGTTTCTTATTTTTGTATTTTTTGTTAGAAGTGAGCACGCATGAAAACAAAAAGAACGGGATCAATCGGTGCCGTAATCGCTTGATTTCAAATAGGATGAAATTGGGAGCGTGAGATTACTGATGGTACACAAACCCTATACAACTCAACGGTGACCAAAACCCTTGCGAAGATATACCTAGGTATATGTTGATCAGTGGATTGAGTTTTGATCGACAGCTTACCGATTCCTGGAATGTACTGATACAGATTCCCCAATCCAAAGGGGCCTCGAGGGCCTGGGATTTGATTGAAGGGCTTCACGTTCCTGTTATGGATACAAGAGATTTTTGCATTACACGATAAGATATAATAAACTAATAAACCAACTCAAGTATAACAGTTGCACACGATCTCGAAGTCATCGATATAGTACCACTTTTAATTTTCGACTTCACCAAAGAAAGGTACATTTTGCCAAAGAATGAAATGGCACTTTAAACTTATCAATGAAAATACACTCCAGCGATCAAGAGCAACGAACTTGATCGGACGCATACTCTGCCGGCTACTAAACTAACTCGATCAGTCGGCAGCAACCGGAGAGGCAAAGTTGAGTGAGAGGTGTACAAAGAAGGCTGAAATCAAAATATGGAGAGTGGTCAGTACCAATACATTTCTACAGGCTCTCTTGTACGCCATCCACTGTCCAGAGGAGAGGCACATATGTATAGATACAAACGGCTCAAATTCAGCTGACCAGCTGATTTACTCGACGTTCAGTGTGGTAGTTGAGAAGAAGAGCTTTCAAATAAGGCAAGTCGTCTAATACAGTAGTTCATCAAATAGCGTCATATGATTGATTCCAATTGGACCTAATGTGTCCGGATGAATTTGTGGGGTCATTGTTTATTACACTGATCAACAGATTAAAAAAGAATAAAATGTTAAAACCGAATTCAATTTTTTTTTATTTAATAAAGGGGTGTTTTTGAAAGACTTAGGCTTATACTTGGGGTTAAGGGATTTCTCCAGGAATTCCTCTAGAAGTCCTCCTAGAATTCCAACAGGGATTCTTTCAGAGATTCTTCCAGGAATTGCTTCAGGGATTCAGGGATTTCTCCAGGGCTACATCTAGGAATTCCTCCAAGGATTCCTAGCGGATTTTTTTTTCAGGGATGCCTCTAAGAATTTATCCAGGAATTCTTCTAGGGATTTTCCCAGGGATTTTGCCCAGGATTCTTCCGGAGACTTCTCTAGATATTCTTTCAGGAATTCCTCCAGGATTTGCTCCATGCATTCTGATAGGAATTCTTTCACACTATTATCCATGAATTCCTCCAAGCTTTCCTTCAAGAATTCCTACAGAAATTCTTTCAGAGATTCCTTCAGATATTTCTTCAGGGATTCATCCAGGGACTCCCCCAAGGATTCTTGACATTCCTCTAGAAATTACTTCAGGGATACCTCCAGGAATTTCTTTAGAGAAACGTCGGATGTAATAGAATCACCCCGCTCATAATTTTCCGGACCGAAAAGCCAATTGTAGAGGGATAAATTTAGAGATTTCTTCGCAAATTTCTCCAGAGATTGCTCCAAGGCTTCCCTCAGGGATTTCCTCAAGGATTTCTCCAGGGATTCCTACAGAAACTCCTCCAGAAATTTTGCTAGGAATTCGCCCAGAACTTTTTCAAGGAATTTCTTTAAAAATTAATCCACGCATTTCTCATAGAATTCTTCTGGGGGTGCCTTCAGGAATATCTTCAAGAATTTATTCAGGGATTCCTCCAGGAATTTATCCTGGAATTTCTCCAGGGATTCCTTCATGCATTCCTCCAGATATTCCTTCAGGGATTCCTGCAAGAATACCTTTAGGGATTTCTTAAAGAATTCCTCCTGGAACTGGATTGCGCCAGGAATTTGTCCAGAAGTTCCTCCAGGCATCCCTCAAGGATTTCCTCCAGGAATTGTTTCAAAAATTCTTCCAATGATTCTCCAGGAATTCCTCAAGAGATTTCTTCAGAAATATATCCATGTATTCCTTCAGGTATACCTCCTAGGATTCCTCCGGAAATTCTACCAAGGATTCCTCCAGGAGTTCCTCCAGAAACTTCCCTAGGGTTTCCTCCTTGAATTTCTCAAGGCATTCATAAGAAATTTGGCAAGGGCTTACTCCAAGAATTCCTCCAGGAATTTCAACCAGAAACTCCATCGAAAATTCCTCCTAGAATTCATCTAGATATTTTTTCCAGGGATTCCTCCAGAAATTCTTCCAGAAATTCGTCCAGGGACTCCTGCAACAATGCCTCAAGGGATTTCTCCAAAAATTCCTCCAGGGGCTCCTCTATGAATTGTTTAAAAGATTCCTCCAGGATATCCTACAGGGATTCCCCTAAGTATTCTTGACATTCCTCCAGGAATGTCTCGAACAATTCATCCAGGGACTCCTCCAGGACTTTATTCTGGAATTTCTCTACGGATTCCTTCAGAAATTCTGCCAGGGATAATTTCAAGAATACCTTTGGAGATTTCTTTAAGAATTCCTCCAGAGCTTCCTCCTGGAACTCCTCCTAGGATTGCGCCTGGAATTTGTCCAGTAGTTTGTCCAGGCATCCCTCGAGGATTTCCTCCAGGAATTGTTTCAAGAATTCTTTTAGTGATTCCTCCAGGAATTCTTCAAGAGATTTCTTCAGAAATATATCTACGGATTCTTCCAGGAATTCCTCTAGAAATTCTACCAAGGATTCCTCCAGGAATTCTTCCAGAAACTTCCCTAAGCATTCCTCCTGGAATTTCTCAAGGGATTTTTTCAGAAATTTCGCAAGGGCTTCCTCTAAGAATTCTTTCAGGAATTTCACCAGGAACTCCTCCGGAGATCCCTTCTAGAATTCCTTTAGATATTTTTTCAGGGATTCATCTAGGAATTGTTCCAGGACTTCGTGCAGGGATTCCTCCAAGAATGTCTCTAGGGATTTCTCCAAAAAATCCCCCAGCCAGGGATTCTTCCAGGAATTTCTTCAGGGTTTCCTCAAGGAATTTTTCCAGGAATTCCACCAGAAATTTGTCCAGAAGTTCCTCAAGGGGTTCTTCCAAGATTTTCTCCATGAATTGTTTAAGTGATTCCTCCAGGATATTCTCCAAGGATTCTTGACATTTCTCTAGGAATGTCTCGAAGAATTTATCCAGGGATTCCTCCAGGAATTTATTCTGGAATTTCTCGAGGTATTCGTTCAGAAATTCCTCCAGAGATTCCTCCAAGATTTTTTTTTAGGGTTTGATATAGGAATTTCTCCAGGGTTGCCCCCGGAATTCCTCCTATGACTGCACCAGGAGTTTGTCCAGAAATACCTCTAGCAATTCCTCCAGGAATTCATCAAGAGATTTCTTCAGAAACTCCACCAAGAATTCCTCCAGAAATTTCACCAGGAACTCCTCCGGAGATTTCATCTAGACATTTTTTCCAGGGATTCCTTCAGAAATTCTCCCTGAAATTCTTTCAGGGATTCCTCCAAGAATGCCCCTAGGGATTTCTTCAAAACTCCTCCAGGGATTTCTTTAGGGTTTCCTCCAAGAATTCCTTCAGGGATTACACCAGAAATGAGTCCAGAAGTTCCACCATGGATTTCTTCAGAAATTCCTCTAGAAATTCTTCCAGGAATTCCTCATTAGATGTCTTTAGAAATTTCTTCAAGGATTCCTCCAGCATTTTTTCAGAGTTTCGTCCACGATTTCTTGCGGGAATTTATCCAGAGATTCCTCCAGATATACTTTAAGAAAATTTCTTCATGGATTTCTTCAGGAACTCCTCTAGGGATTGCATCGGAAATTCTTCCAGGGATTGCTCCAGGAGTTCCTTTAGTGATTTCTTCAAAAATTCCTTTCGGGTTCTCTCTAAAAGTTTATTCAGGGGTTCCTTTAGACATTTTAAAAATACTTTCATCATCTTTTCCAGGGAGCACCCAAGAATTTCTCCAGGATTACATAGTCTTTTTTCAATAACTTATAGGATTCCTAAAGGAATTTCTCCAGCAGTTTCTATTAGAATTCTTTAAGCTAATTTTAAAGTGATACATACAGGAGCCAAGAATTTTTATAAGAAGTCATCCAGGAATTCTTTCACAAGTAGCTCCAAGAAATCTTTTAAAATTTCATCCACGAATTTGTTCAGGAATCAATCCATGAATTCCTTCGAGAATATCCCCTGCAGCTCCTGCAAAGGAATTTCTTCAGAAACTTATCCTGCGATTATTTCACGCAACGCAACGCAACGCAAACTTATCCTGCGATTATTTCAGGAATATATCCTGAGGTTCTTTTTTTCTCTAGGAAATCCTTCAAGAAATTATCCATTGATTTTCTCAAGAACTACTCCAGAGATCCTATATCAGAGATTATCCCAAAAAAAAATGTCAAGAGGCTGTTTCAAAAATTCCCCCGGGAATGCCTCAATGGTTTTCTTTAACGATCGTTTTAGGACTTATCCTAGGATTCCTTCAGGAATTCACCAGGTATCTCCTTCCGAGTTTTGAGTAGGGATTTCTCCAGGTATTTCTTTTAGAGTTTAATCAAGAAGTTGCCTAAAAAATCCAGAGATTCTTTCAGGAATCCCATCACCAGTTTCTTCAGAAGTTACTCAGAAATTCCATTAGGATTTTTTACAATAGTCCTCCAGGGATTCTTCCAAGCCACACACACACACATGTCACAGAAAGGTCAAAGTAGCGCAGGTTTTGGTTGCGCAGAAGTCACTGTGACTTACTTTAAAGCAATAGGTATTTACATGCACCAGGAGCTCCTCTAAAAATTCCTTCTTAAATTCCTCCAGACTTTTCTCTCACATTGTCTCCGATTTGTCCGGGAATTCCTTCAGGTGAATTCCAGAATTTTTCCAAGAGTTCCATTATTTGAGAGTTCGTTGGAAATACTTCAATGAAATTCTTCAAAATTTCCAAGGATTCTCTTCGGGGATTCTTATAGAGATATCTGTAGGGTTTTCTTCAGTGAAAGTTTCAAGGCTTCAACGAGAATACCTTCAAAAGTTATTCCGGGTCCTTCCGGCAATACATCAATTGGCATTTCTATGGGATTATGCTCTGAGATGAGTATATGAGTATATCTATCTTCTATATATATAAAAATGCAGTGGCATACGTGGGACCGCGCATAACTTGCGAACGGCAGGTCCGATTTTGGTCGTCTTAGTTTTGTTCTGTTGGTTTTCACCCAAGGAAGGTTTATGAGGCATAAAACATGGAAAAATTGAAAGTTTTTAAAAATCGATCTTCTATACATTTTGATCGGGGACTTGGTCTTGGCTAGAAACTTGAAACGTCAAAAAACGCAGTAGGCAAGACAAAGTTTGCCGGGTACAGCTAGTGTGTATATAAAATCTTCTTTAGGGAAATTCCGACAACGATGCACTCGCAACAATACAACTGAAGGTTTATTCTTAGAGGAATAGAGATCCAGAACATTCCGAGATTCCTGAAGGAGCATAGATAACTTGGATGTTTGATAACTGAAAGAACTCCAGTTAATCATGAATGACAATATGTAGATATTTGAAAAATCTTCGGACGGGTTTGTATTGGAGAAAATGTTGAACGAAATCATGAAGATAATTCTGGGTTAGTTCTAAAAAGAATTCGTTTTTTCAAAAGAGTTCAGCTATAATAAAAAAATGAGTAAAGAAAAATCTTTAATTTCCCAGAAATTGACCACCACTACCAGCAGCAAACTGATTTGTGTAGAACAGCCGAGTTCTTTTCAAAGCACGTATTGTACAAAATACAACAACGTGACTGCTTAAGAGTTAAACTTGCTAATGGTGCTCGCCACCTCCACCCCTCCCCTCCCTGACCTTGCTGTGTTATGCCACTTTGAAGTAGATGAGCAATTGATGCGTTGGAACTTAGGTTGGAACCTGGTATTCACGATATTTCTGGTGGATTTGCCGTTCGGTGAAGAAAGATCTGATCCGCTGTCGACCAGTCGTCGATGAAGCCAGCTTGATAACATCATCACTCTGAAGTTCTCAAATTCCAAATGGTCGCCTTGCTTGTGAATAGGGCAGATTAACCCTTTGTTCTACTTCTTCAGTAGCTATACTGTTTCAGAGACACTCACTATCAACCGGTGCAGACAGGTGTCCAACTTTACTGGACCCATCTTGTTTAGTTTAGCTACGATACCATCTATAATGCTGTAGCATTACCGTCCGCGCTGAGTTCTATTTCTCTAAAACCGCTTTGAACTCCTCGTCGGACAAATCCGACTCCGTTCTACGTACCTGACGATGCTCTCGGTTGCGTTGCAACATTGCGTTAAACGCCGTAATGTATGCAGCACGTCAACCATCTACGGCGATGTGCAGATGGAAGACGGGACTTGGAGAAGGCGAATGAACCACGAGCTGCATCAGCTGCTGAGAGAACCAACCATCGTCCACACCGCGAAAATCGGGAGGCTACGGTGGACGGGTCACGTCATAGGGATGTCGGATAGCAACCCGACTAGAATGGTTCTCGAGAGTCAAGTGGAGGACGACCTGTGGACCCTTCAAAGAGTGCGAAATTGGAGACGACTACCATGTACAGCAGAGGCCATTCGGGCCTTAGTCTGACCAGTAAGGTAAGTCATAAGGATTTCGAAATATTAATGTTGTGTTGTGATCTTTCCGAGATGATGCATTATTGCTGCAATACTGTTTATATATGTACATTTTTCCGATGGATTGTGTAGAAGAAGCATCCAAGCCTAATTTTGATCACAGTTACAAAAACTCTTGGAGTGGGAGATTGACACGAATATCACATCATGGAACAGCGATTACAAAACGTAACTTCACTAAATTTATTTAACATTCAATATTATTTCGCACATAACATCGATAACCGATATCCTAAACTCTTCTACACCGGTACGCCGTATTCAGCATGGGGTGTGCCTCCGAGTTCTGGGCCTGCTTGTCCATCCTGACCACCCTGGTCCGGTTGCCAGCTACCATCCTGACCTGCGTCCGGTTGTGCACTATCGTTTTGATCGGGCTGCCAGCTGCCGTCCTGACCTGGCTGCGGTTGCCAACTACCATCCTGACCAGGTTGTGGTTGATCAGGTTGCCAGCTACCATCTTGACCTGGCTGGGGCTGCCAGCTGCCGTCCTGACCTGGCTGGGGTTGATAGCTACCGTCCTGACCCGGAACCGGGTGCCAGCTGCCGTCCTGTCCGGGCACAGGTCGCCAACTGCCGTCCTGTACTACGGGATATAGGACGGGACCGCCGACTGCTACCGGTGGTAGCTGGAGGGGGCCTCCAGGGTAGGGAACCGGTCCCACTGGGCCGGGTAGTAGCCCAGGAACGCCGGGGGCCAGCGGTGGAAGTTGAACTTGAACGGGTGGTGCTACGGGGCCTGGTGGATAGGGTACGGGTCCAACTGGGCCAGGTAGAGGTCCAGGGAGAGGTCCAGCAACGGCCGCGGGTCCGGGAAGGGCTACAGCTCCAGGAGTTTGGACAAACGTTGCAGGCGGAGTGAGTTCGTTGACGTATGGCAGTTGCTGAACGGCCACCGATCCGGCAGAGTTGATCACGTTAACCGGTCCGGTGACTACGGGATTACTGTTCTGTAGCTCGATCTGTTGCGTGGCGTAGGATGGGTTGAATGTTGGACCGTTGAAGTTACCGACAGGTCCGGATGGGTAGACGACTGCTTGGGATTGGGCGCTTCCGCCGAATGTGGTTTGCGTTTGGTAGAGGTTGTTCTGTCCGAGGACTGGTGGAGGCGCAAGTGGTCCCGGAACTCCGTATACATCTTGAGGAACGTAGGCTGGTGGAGGTGGTGGTGGGACAGCAACTACCGGTGGCGGGGGTGGAACGGCAACAACCGGAGGGGGAGGTGGGGGTGGTACAGGTACTACTGGAGGAGGGGGTGGGACGGCAACTACCGGTGGTGGAGGTGGAGGTGGAGGTGGAACGGCAACTACTGGGGGTGGTGGTGGAGGGGGTGGAACGGCAACTACTGGAGGTGGGGGTGGAGGTGGTGGCGGTACGGCTACTACTGGGGGTGGGGGTGGTGGTGGTGGCGGCGGAACAGCTACAACCGGTGGTGGTAGCACAACAACCGGTACTGGAGGAGGCGCTGGCGCAACTGGATACACGGGTACTACTGGAGGTGCAGGTGCTAATGGCGGACACGGTACGGGAGCCGGTACTCCAACTACTGGTCCATAGTGAGTGGGTGGAACGACTGCAGCAGGATAGGTCCCTACTCTCACTTGTTTAGTAACTCGTACGGAGTTTCCAACAGGAGTTAAAGTTGTGATTTTTTCAACTCTGATTCGGGCTCCTTCAGAGAGGATGATTACCGAAAGAATAGTAATCACTTTCAGGGACACCTGTGGAAGTTAAATGGATGTTCAGGCTGATGATTGCTGTACATACAAGCTTTCAATAGAATACTCACCATGATGATGGTTACCCTTAAACGGACCCAGTCGAAATATGTTGTAATTCTGACAGGAGCATGTAATTTATAGATCTCCCACTGAAAGCCAAGCCACGCTTAAGAACTGGAATTTCGGATGCAATTGAAATGGGGAGCCCAATCGAAAACTGGATCTAATAGTTTATTACACAGTTTATCGGTCATGGCGTGATGTGTCTCTGTTGAATGCGTGTCGTCTTTATGTCTTATCTACTTTCAAAGCTCATTTCGGGGAGTATGCAATTCTATCGATTTTCTATGCTAGACTGGTAAGTGTTGATTATAAATAAGTTCCCTAACAACACGACTGGAGCTGCGTATTCTTTCTAAATCGAGTTCTTATAAAACTAAATATTAACAAGCGTTGGCCCAAGTCGACGTGATTCGAATGATTCTGGTGCATGATTATGGGACTTCTAGGGGGTTCTCTATGACGGGAATCCATTTGTTCGAGTGAGTTGATGGTGCGAATGCTGATTGTTCAAAATAATTCTTTTATTCCTTATTAAATCGAGGTGAGTAGGTGCTTCAAATGGATATCTATCATCAGAGAACTAGTCGCCGAATATCTTCGAATCAGTGACGCTAAGGTGCCAATTTCTACACGATCGGCTCTTGCGCTTGTGGATGTGTACAAAAACCTACAAATATGGCAATTAGTTTGTGCTGTGATTCATGACACTTGCGTATCTACATCGTTCATCACAATTGATTAGAAGTTTTAATTAAGCTTAGCTGCTTGGGGAGAGAGACAGGGCACTGGTCATCTGATTGTGATCTACTACGGTGATGTTTTGCTCACGAAACTTACAGACTAATGAAATGGTTGATTAGGACAGCACTCTTAAAATTATGGCAATTGATTTTCGCATGCGGCAGAATATTGTACGATCATGAAAGGTGAAATTTTAATGGTAAAGTATTTCACAAGGTAATGGGTTTGGTGATGTACGCAGGGAAAAGAGTAGAGATCTGGTAAATTTGTGGGAAATTATGCATATTGAAAGCCAAACATTATCACAGTTTCATTCAAAGAAGGAACTCAACATTTCAATTTATGATTTGTTCTCTACGATTGCCATTCTGTATCTGTAGAATTTATTCATGAAAAGTACATTGATCTATCTCAAGGACCATAGCTTGGACAGAACAAACAAGTACTTCAATCGAATACGAATTTCAAATCACCGGAATTGAATATGCATTCGATCGATTCGCCCAGCATCCTAGAAGGCAATAGTCATTGAAACGAAAATGATTTCATACTTCCCCCACACAACACGACGGTGATCGAACCCTCCACCAACCCGATCCAATCGCATGATTCCGGGAAACGGTCGCCGACGCTTTTAAGATCAGCTCAATAATTACAAATCGAATTAAAAGAATCGAACAAATAATCCAAACACCCTCGCCTCCTCGCGTTGCGTTGTTGGTTGAATCACGGTCGGTGGTGGTGCAGACCACGATGAGTCACAGATAAAATCTGTTCTGCTCCGGACGGGTTTTGAGGACCTGTGTAAGCACTACTGTGTACACAACGCATGTAAGTGGGTAGGCGCCGCCGCTCTCAATAATGTAAGGTCATGTTGTCAATGAGCCCATAAAGTTAATTGTAGGGTACTCCAAGTTCCGAACCTGAAGAGCAACACCGACCGCAACCGTGTGCGTTTCAATGTTTCGCCGGCCAAATTTTAGCTTCTTTTCATGGTGAAGGTTGTTTTCCCGTTGACGGGGTTGGACATAAGAATGCGCAGTCGATTCACGCGAGAGGCCACACATTTCAGATTAGGCTGACGACGACGGTCATACCCGAAATTTCCGCGTGGAGGGCTTTTATGAGCGATATAATTCAATTCCGCCGATGTCGAGTGGTGGGCATTGATGGTCACCATACACTTGGTTTCATGTGCGGAAAGTACATATGTACGTGAGCAAAAATGCCTCTTGGACTTTTGGTTCCTTCGGAACGGTGTCAGTGGCAACTCAGCATGATAGCGATCGGTGATAATTGCAGTCAAAATTAATGTTGACTTTGAGGCATGCAGTTGAGAGGTCAGTCGGTGCAATATTGTCAGATAGCAAGTGTCGAGGCAATATACATGGAAGACTATTGCACTCATTCATCCCAATCAAAAATCAGAACGCCTCGACGATTTTTTCTTAATTTATTACGGCTTCATGCTGATATTACAAAGTCAATTGTTCTATCACACCAAATCTTGGCGGAATATTACTTTAAAGCTTATTCCGAAAGTGGGTCGTGCGTCGTATGAAGAAACAAATAGTTTCAGACCTATCACTGATAGGCTATCAGTTTGACCTCTTTTCTTCTGAAATGCTTAGAACGCATTGTGGATCATCACATCTGTGATGTTCATCTGGCCAACGTGCCTCTTCATGTGAACCAACATGCCTACCAATCTGGAAGGTCCACTGTGAATTTTTTACACAAAGTTGTTTACGATATCGAGAAGGCATCTCCGATGATTTCCAATGGGATTCACCAAATGCTCAAAAACCGACATCTCTTCTCGAGATTGCGTCAAGCAGCGATTAGGAATTTGAGTGTTTGTGGGTGCCCCCAAGGGGGAGTCTTGTCACCGCTTTTGAGGAATCTCGTAGCAGATACGCTATTGAAACAACTCGTTTTTCTGACTTATGGTTTTGCCGACGATTACTTAACATTGTTAGTTGGTATGAGTATCAGCATCCTTTTCGACCTGATGCAAAGCGTCCTCCAGGTAGTTGAGAATTGAGAAAAAGGATGTGTTTAATGGCGATGTCTGGGGCGTTCTTCTTAACTTCTACGGTAACACTTGAAGTTCTCTTTGACGTTGCCCCACTACGCATTTCTCTCAAACAAGAAGCACTTTCTTGCACTCTTACCGTCTACGGGTACTCGGTTTACTGGAGGAAAATCATGTGAATAGCAGATCAATGGGGACAAAGTTGTCTTTGCTCTATCACTTAGAGCAAATGACAAACGCTTGGTGGTCAGTGAACCACGCCAAAGCAACTCAAACTAACTCTCGTTCCAGGCAGTATCAACCATCCTGCAGTAGTGATTGTCACTTCTTCTTGAACACAGCGATGACTTCGACTCTTGAAATTTCTACGTCAAAGTGACGTAGACGCCCGCTATTCCTACCAAAGTTTTTCCTGCTATTTCTCCACCAGTTTGTACTGGGATATCTCTTAAAGATTTTCGAGGAAGTACTCCAGAGCTCCTCTCTGATTTTTTGGGGATTTCTCCCAGTATTCTAGGATCTCTTCCAAAAGTGCTTTCCGATTTTTTTCTCTCAGATTTCCTCCCGGGATTTCTACCTGTTTCTACCTGAATTTAACTCAGAAATTTCTTTTAAAGTGGCGCTCGCATTTTTTCCAAGAGGATTTTTTTAGAGTTTATTCTTGAAGTTTCACGCGAGATCTCTCCAGAATTTATACCTATTCTCCTGTAAGTTCTCCTGAAATTTCCCAATAGTTTCTAACGGGAATTCTCGCGGAGTTCTTTCTTACTGCCTAGGAGATTTGACCCGGAATTTCTTTTGGGATTTCCCCTGGATTTTTTTTATGGATTCTTTGGTAATCAACTTCGGAGGGTTTACTTTATTCCTTTGGAGTTCCTTTCAGAACTCTAGAGGTATCATGTGATGTCTACCAGTGCTTCTCCCGCAATTTTTACCAAAGTTTCTCCACACATTTCTCCAAAAGTTCTTCCTGAGACATCTTCTAGAGATATTCGCGTGAGTCCTCCAGAGCTTCTTCTAGGAGTTTTCCAGGTATTTTTCATAAAGGTTATCATACTTTTTTTTACAGATTTTTTTTCCTGAGGGTTTTTGGAGATTACTTCCGTTTTGCGGTATCTCCACAGGATCACTTTCCGGAATTTCTCCCATAATTCATCCGTGCGATTTCTAGCAGTTTATGTCTGATTTCACCCAGTGATTCTCTTCCAGAGATTTTTCTAAATGAGTTTCTCATCGGATCGCTTTCGAGATTTCGCATCCGATACCATCCTGAATTTCCACCAGAGTTTCTCCTAGAATTTTCCGAATTGTTCCTCAATCGGAACTCCATACGTGATTCTACCAGGATTTCCTTCCAATATTTTTCACGGATTTCTCTCTAGGTTTGTTCTAGAGAGAACTGCAAGAAAAAACTCTCGAATTGTTCAGAATATATATTCAGGAATTTGAAAAAAATAAAAAACCTAGGCAGCTAAAAACTTCAAAAACAAATAGAAAGGGAAATCTTGAAGAAATTCCAGAAGAAGTCATGCAATGAAATCCGAGAAGAATTTCAAGAAGAGTTCTGTGAGTAATGGTAGAGACATTGTATGGACACTCCCTTGACGTTAGGAGAATATATATATTCAGGAATCCAGAAAGTACTCCAACGGAAACGCCGAAACCCAGGACAGATTTTCTGATGGAATCCACAGAAGAAATTCACAAGTCAAACCCCGTAAACATCTATAAAAAATGTTATTCCTCAAAGAGTTCTTGAGATCATGGGCATCCTCCAGGGCTCACAAGTTTCCATCACAATACTTCACAGTATTTCGTGGTACTTCATGATAATCTGTAATATTTCACATGGTATTCCATGGCTATTTTATTGTATTTCATTATACATCATGGAATCAGTGCTGTCATGGTAAAATCATTGTTTCCAAATTTCAGCACCCCATATACCGGTACGTCCTTGCTCTTCAAGGGTGTTCGTTAGAAATCCATTTTCAGGGATTTCTATTTTCCCTGTGATTGATATCTAGAACTCCTTCAGAAATTTCTCGTGAAATTCTTTTAAGAATTCTTTCGAAGATATTTTAGGCAATCTCTTAATTTCTCAATTGGGAAACTTTTGCAGGAATTTCTGCAGGATTATTTGAAGGTAAATTTTATGAAAAAAAAAATCCATTGAAGAACGTTTGATGATTTTTTTGTTAAAATTCCTAAAGAAGTCCTCGGAATATTGAAAGAGTTCCTGAACATATTTCTGAAAAAAAAATCATCAGAAGTAATCCATAAAGGAATTACTAAAAGATTCTCCGGAAGGAGTATTTAAAGAAAATTCCAATCCAATTTCTGTAAAAATCCATGAAGGTATATTTAACCTTCCGTAACTCGCGCGGTTGAGCACCTCCGTCAGCACCACGCTAATGCTGAATACAAAAAGAGAGATTTTTTTCAACGTGTTGTACAAAATACAACAGCGCGATTGCTCGAGGGTTAGAGAAACCTCAGGGAAATCCCGGAAGGAATTTCAGGATGAATTCCTGGACGAACACCAGGGGAAACTTCTTGGGAAATGCTTGATGGAACTCCAAAAGAATTTATTGGAAAGCTTTAGAATAATTCCTAGAGAAATCCTTCAATAGAGTACAAGGACGATTTTCTTTAAAAAATCCTAGTGTAATCTGAAAAATGCCTTGATAAAATTTCAGTAGAATTGCTGTAGAAATTTCTTGGAAATATTTCTAGAGAAATCAATGCATCCGTGGAAAAAATCAGTATGAATCCTTGGAGAAATTGCTGAAGGAATTTATGGAAGTCCTGAAAGAATTTTTGTATAAATTACTGCTAGAATCACTGAAAGTAATAATGAAAGATTCCGAGCAGAAGATTTTGTTGAGTTTTCTGCAATAATCTCTGATGTAATTCCTGTGGATATTTAAAATGAAATATCTGTGGAAATTTCCGAGGAAATCTCTGAATGAGTTCGTGAAGAAATATCTGAAGGAATCACCGGAATATTTCCTGAAATCGCTGGCTGAAAGAGTTTTCAGTGTTTCATAGTATCCTCTAAAATACCTGATAATCCCTTGTATTTCATGGAACTTCAAAGTGTTTCATGGCACTCCATTGCATTTCGTGGTATTTCATAGTATCCGTGATACTCCATGATATTCTGTGATACTACAAGGTGATTCGTGAGACACAGCATGAAATACATGGTGTTTCATTGAATTTCGTGGTTCATCATCAAACTCTGTGGTATATGGATTTTTTTTTGCTTACAATGTCTGCAACTGACATAGTGTTCCATGACATTTCATTGCATTTTGTAAACCTTTCCAGTATCCTGCGAAAAATCGTAGTACTATAGTAATTATAAGACGAATCATGAACATGAAGGAATACCAGGATGAATTCCTGAAGAATTCTCTATATGAGTTGTTGTTGGAATCTCCGGAAAAATTCCTGCTGAAATCACTGGATGAAATTAAGTAATAATCTCTGGAGAAATTGCTGCTGGAACATCCTCATGAAAATCCGGGAGACAATTCAACAAGAATTTCCAATGGAATTCATGGAGTAATTCTTGCAGGAATTCCTCGAGCAGTTCGTGAAGAAATGCCTGTAGGAGTTCGTGGAGATCCACTGGAAGAATTTATTAAGAAGAAACTTCAGAGAATACAATCATGGCTGCCACAATGGCCGACTTGGTCCCCTACTAACGTTTTCAAGAGCACCAATCTTGAAAATTTGTAAACAAATGCTCTCGATTTGTAAAAGCTGCCTCTTTTTAGAAGTGAGCAAAGCCAGAAAAAACAAGTGCGGCTTGGCTCGATGCTTTGTTTGTCGGATTTGTGCCTCTTAAGTTTGTATGAAAAATTGCAATGGGATTTCTTGATGTTTCACCTTCAGGAATCCCTGAAAAAAATCCTCAAGGAAACTCTGCAGGATTTTCTATAAAAATCCCTAGAATATTTTCGCAAGAAATCCCTGTGGGAATCTCTGGATTCGAAAGGCTTTCAAAAGAAACTTTTAGAGAAATGTTGGATGAAATCAATGACACATTTTCCAATGGAATACCTGCAGAAATTTCTAAAGAAATTCCAAATTTATGATCGTCTGAAGAAATTAAGGAGGGAATTCATGATAATTTTTCAATAGGAATTCTAGCAGATTTTTTAAATCTTTTCATTCAGGGATTTTCTGCCGTAGGCAGATTCATCCCGGCTTTCTAGGAATTCTAGCAGAACTTTATAAAGCTTTTGACTCTTAGGGAACACGAAACAATTTCGGAAGAAATCGATGGAAGATTTTCTAAGTGATGTGAGAGATTTATTATTTCTAAAAAAAAATATACAGAAGATTTTCTAAAAATAAACCTCGAAGAATTTCTGTAGAAATTCTCAGCGAGTTTTATAAAGGAATCTTTGCAGGATTTTCTATAGGAATCTAAAGAAAAATTACTGAGGAAATCTATTGAAGAGTTTTTAAGTTATCCTTAAAGATTTTTTTCAGCAATCTCTATTAGAATTCCTGAAGGAAACTCTGGAAAATTCATTGATGATTAGAGTAACGCAGTATCAAGGCATAGAATATGTTTTGAAGGAATATGTGGAGAAATTTACTTGAAGAAACTGACCAAATTTAAGTCTGAAAGATTTTTTAAAAGAATATCTGCAGAAATTTTCTTATAAAATCATGGAATATCTAATACAATCCTTGGAAAAATATCAGGAGGAATCCTCTGACTGATTTCTGAATAAATTTCTAGATAACTTTCTAAAAGTATCTCTGGAGGAATTTCTATAGGAATCTTTCAGAGAGGAGGAGGAGGAGAGGAATCTCCGGAAAAGTTTTTGATTTGATTTTTTTAAAGAATCTCTGAAGTAATTTATGAGGATTTCTGGAGGAATTCTTGAAGAAATTTTCAAAGAAATCCCCAGAAGAATTTCTGAAAGAATTATTAAAAGATTTTCTGAAAGAATCTTGGAAGAAATACTTGGCGAAATTTTTAAAGGAATTCTTAAAAATCTATGATTTGTTTTGAGGAAAAAAAATAATAAGAAACACTCTGGTAGTTTTTAGGGTGATTACAACTGGAGTGCTTTCTGCTAGATTTACAAGAGTTGAAGCCCAAAGAAACATTCTCTGACAAAAATGTATGAACTGAAAGGGCATGTCAATACGCATTGTTTGCGCATTTGGTTAACCACTGGACTATCGCACCAGTTTCCACGAGTGCGAAAACGTAAATAAAAGTGCGCGATTGCATCAAATCAGTTCGGTGTCTTCAGAGCATTTATTCAGCATAGTTTAAAGAAATAGTGCACTGAAGACACCAAACCATCGCGCACTTTTATACAGATTTTCGCACTTATAAAGACTGAGTGTGCAGTCCAGTTGTGAACTAAATGCGCATTAAATTCCCAGGTAACTTGGATAAATATTCAAAATCATCTAAAAAACCTGATTTTTTGAGAATATGGAAGAACGTAAAAGAACTCTGGAGCAACATTTGAAAAGGGCATACAAGCATTGGTAAACAATTACAACGACGCACGTCGTTGCTGAGCCCCATCAACGTATCCACACAAACTAAGACCGTTATCAGAAAAAGCAAACGTTGATCTTTCGAACAACGTTGTTCATCTGCATGGGCGGGCTGCTGTTGAGCCCTACGGAGCATTTTCGAAAAAAGGTACCTCTTGGTCCCTTTTCAAATATTGCTCCCGAATTATCAATTATAGATATTGTGAATAGTAAAATCTTGATAACGTTCAAAAGCATCATCCTGTTTCCTTCTAGTATCTGTCAAAGGATAAGCAAAATAGGGCAGAATTAAAAGTTACGAAACTGATAACACTCATTCGAAAAAAAAATGTTCGATTGTTTATTTACTCAATAATGACAATAATGAACACGCTAGTTTTGTTAGCTTGTTCATCATTCTGAAGAAAAGTGCTTTTTCAGTTTTGGATAATGTGCAATTCTCATGTAAGCCTCAAGCCTTTTCGTCGCTCCTCTTATGCCGGAGCCTTTGGCGGGGACCAACCTGGCCAATCGCACGTTATGGCTCTGGGTGTTCTGCTTAGAGGGTTCGAAAAGTCGGTACAAGACACATTTTTAAACTTTTCATGTTCAAAAAAAGTTTAAACTTTTCCTTTCAAAACTAAGCCGCAACTGCGTACCCTTCCAAAGAGCAATCACCAATGATCCCAACTCTTCTCCGGTCTGCGTAAATCACCACAAATTGGCAGTCGCCACGCGTCCGCCCGCTGCTACCACGCTCGCCAACACGGAGGTCAACATCCAATTGGATCCGCTTCATTTGTGCAACACAGTGCAACTTGATCTACACATCGCGATTTAATTCAACCTCAAGAACTTTTTGCTCCACTTCGGTTAAAATTTTACCGCACGGACAGAGGAGAACGCCTTCTCGCATCAGTTCGCTAAAAAATGATTTCGCCCCCGTGCATCCTTGAGCGGAGCGCAATCGGACCGCGCTTAGAACTCAGCGTCAGCGTTGACCAGTCCAGTCGACGAAATGCGAGCAGACAGGCGACATACGCGGATCTGGCTAATTGAAATCGTTCATCTAGTGTTACTTGTGGATTAACATGTAGAAAGGGCGAAACAACTTTTGTAATCTGTGACTTCACTATTCCAAAAAAAAAATATCTGGATTTGTACGAATCATAGTTGAAATACGTCGGAAGAACAAAACAACTAAAGATGTTGAATAAATAGTCAAAAGATAGAATAGTTGCATAAAATTGCAAACGCCTTTCCGCCCTTTCCACACATCAATCCCAGCTTCAATGATTGAGACAAGATTTGCTATTGCGACTGGCAGTCGTCACTCAGTAGACAGTGGGCGACTTTTAGCTAATAAATAAATTAGTCGAAGCGTAAAACAGTGCTGTTGGCGGTTGTGACGGAGATGTGATGGTTCCTCCCCTTCCCTCACGTATCCACATCTCACACCGGTCGTGGATCGTAAGGCGTTGAGTTGAAGCCCACGAAGCGGTTGTTCTTTCGATGGACGAAACCCTTGCCGGGACCGGTGTTGTAGTATACCACCCGGCGTATACCGAAGGGGTCGATGTAGCCGAAGCTACCTTCCCGCGTGGAACTACCCGAGTTGGCCTCTTCGTGGTACTGCCTCGGAAGGTAGTACTGGAAGCCGTTGTTGGTCACCGACACGCCGTCGTAAGTGTGATCGGATCGCCGGTTCGGTTGGTACCTCTGGCCGTAGTTTGGCGGAGGTTCCAGGAGATCACGGTTGAAGCTGGGTTGAGATTCCAGGTTGTTGTCGGAGAGAGGAACCACCAGTGGCTTAGGAGCAGGAGTTGCACGCTCTAAGAACGGCGCCGCTGACGTAATGCTGATGGGTTCCACGTAGACCGGTCTTCGTCGATCATGTGGGATGCGTCGCCGGTGGTGGACCGGAGTGGGAACCACTTGGATGTACTGATGTTTCGGAGGTAGTAGATCATTGCTGAGCTGGTAGATAGGTTCCTCTGGTCGGGGCGTCGGATGATCGTAGTCGTTCGGTCGTTTTTGATCGGTGTTGTAGATGACTAGTGGTGGTAGATGTGCTTGGGATCGGTCGGCCAGCGGTGAAGGCGTTGAAGCTGGTCCATAGAGAGCAATGGGCGTAGAGGACAGATCGTTTCCTGCCAGTGGCGAGTATGGTGTACTCGAGGGAACGAAAATGTCAGGCCTTGGCGTGCTAGAAGGATAATATCTGCTAGGCGGTATATATTGATCGCGTGCAATATTTGCCGGCAGAAAATTGGCGTTGACTGGCTGCGAGTGAGGCCTTATGAATACAGCTTTGATGCCTGGGGTGACAGGAGGGGCTATCGGCGATGGAGTGGTAGGCACGATGGCAACTGGTTCCGGTGGTGGAGAAGGTCGGTATGGTGGACCAGGAGGTACAAGTACCCCTGAGTCAGCCGGTCGATTCTTGACGGATTTGATGGCGTCCTGGAACATGATACAAAAGTAGGAAGTAAGTGTTTATTTATAACAATTAGTCTTGCTACACTGAAACCTCAATATAATGAACATTTTGTTATAGGACTTATTCAATCATGCTGGAAAAAAGTGAACAAAAAAAAAACGAGAATAGCTGACACTCTTCGTGAAGATCTATGGTATGTTTCGGCTTGAATTCCAGAGCTGTTCTTAGTACAAATCATGTCAACGTTGTTCAAGAGTTTTTTTTACCGGATGACTTTATTATAATTGTCTTTAATTAGCTTTTTTCGGTGACTCTAATACTACTCAAAGTAAGAGGAATTAAGGAAAGTAATGAAAGAATACGGCGAATAAATACGCAAGCGAGCGATGAATTGATCAGAATTTGAAATTTGCAGAGAGCTTTTGTTGAACAACATAATCACAACATCGATCTTCTTCACATGAATGTTGTTGTTTTTCGGATAACCAACCGAAATGTTATGTTGGACATACGTAATGACTGAAGTTCATAGGCACAATATGTGTATTTTTCAACAAATTGACAAATTGAATGGAAAAATTGCGAAAAAATCCACGTAGCTCTGGTGGGATTTGAACCCACGTCTCCCCAAGTTCGCTAGACAGGGCGCGTTAACCAACTCCGCCACAGAACAAGGTAACAATTCTGTGAAGTAGAAAGCCAACCTGAACCCAAAGCCCACCTCACCCCACGTTCTTTCCTCGTGCGAGTTGTGCGAGGGACATGCGACCGAGTCGAACGCCCGACACATACTGACGGTCTCATTCGCAAGTTGTGGATGAGCACGTGCTGTGGATAGGCAAAAAGTCTCGACACTAAAAATAACTTGCTCTCACTGTTGTTCGTAGGCACGCTCAGAGAGTGTTGGAAGTGGACATCTGGAGGACCGAAGGAGATGGTGAATTGCGAGGAAAGAACGTGGGGTGAGGTGGGATTTGGGTTCAGGTTGGCTTTCTACTTCACATAATTGTTACCTTGTTCTGTGGCGGAGTTGGTTAACGCGCCCTGTCTAGCTTGGGGAGACGTGGGTTCAAATCCCACCAGAACTACGTGGATTTTTTCGCAATTTGTCAATTTTTCAACATGGCATCTCGGTGCTCTTTCAGAAACTTCCTTGTGACTTTTTCGGCGCTTTTGCAGAACTTCACCAGAGGGTCTTGATGACTGTTCTGATTTTCACCTCGTTGTAGGTGATTCAGAACCACATTGGCGTCTGCACATCTTGTACGGTCCTGTATGGATGCATCGTTTTCTGACTTGAGGATGCATTCAATATCTGCCAGCATATGATAGAAGAATACTGGGTCAGATTTGGTGTGCGGAAGAGAAAATTTGGGGCCCAGACTAAGAGCAACACCTCAGCTTCTCGTGGGATTGTCACTTGTGTACCGTTGCAAATCGCTCTTTCATTCAGGGTTGAAGCAGATTCCCTGCATGACTCACTTGTTTGTTCCATGATGCGGTTCAACTTTCGCTTGGTTCTGTTGTTTCTGGTCGTCGTGTTTTTCGCATTGTAGTTTTCCTGACTTCTGAAGAAACTCTCTATCACCTGTTCCGGGACCTCTGATTCTCGTATGCGTTGACCAGCGGATGTGATTTGCATTTTCAACATTTTATTTTTGTGATACGTGTGCTGTATCTCGATGTTTAAGATAGCTTTCATGAACTTCGTGACACTGCGTTGAACCTTGTTGGCGTATGGGCTGTTCTCTTCGAGAAGAGGGAAAGTAAAGCGGAAATTGTTTGAAAGCTGCGTCTGAAACACTCCTCGTTTCCGGCAGCGAACCAGGAAGGATTTTCGACTGGTTAATTTGCCTGGTTTTCTCGTGTTATTGGCAAATTTTTTGAACTTCGATCTCAAATCTGCACCATATTGTCTTTCGATGTTCGCATAGAAGTGGACGCTGAAGAAGGTTAAATAAATATAACCGAAACGTCGGATGTAGGAGCAAAACAGCCTTTTGCTACCCACTCAGACTGCCAGAGCCGAGAAATTCCTATAACATATTTTGGGAACTTAAGCAGTATTTTTTTTTGGAAATTTCTTTGGAAAATTTCTCAGAGATTTCCTTTAGGAATTAATTTATTTTTTGAGAAATTCGGTTGGTGATTGGCATTTAAGAATTTTTCTGGCATGGTCTTCGGAAAATCGTTCGGTAATTCCTCAAGCAATTATTTTGGGAATTCATTCTAAAACTTCTTCGGCATATAATTTGAGGATTCATTCGAAAATTTCTGGTTGAATATTTGCGGAAACGCTGATGGAAATTTCTCCGGCAACTCATTTGGAATATAATTCAGCAATTTATTTTGGAATAAGAATTGACCATTTTTTTTCAGGAGCTTCTTCAGGAATTCCTTTAGCGAATCTTATGGGGATTCCTTTGGCAACTTCTTTGGAAACTTCTAAGGTAATTGCCTTTGGGCATTTCTCTGTTTTCTTTGGATTTTCCTTTGAGATCTCTTTCGATAGCTCCTTTACAAATTGATCCGGAAATTTTATTTTCAAATTTTTTCGGACACTTCTTTGGGAATCGCATTTCCTTAATATTTTTTTTTGAGAAAGCCGAATCGAAAATTTCTGAATTTCCAAAGAAATTGTCTGAAAATTTCCAAAGGAATGGCCGAAGAAATTCACTAAGAAATGGTCGAAAATTCCCAAAGAATATACTGAAAAATTGTAAGATGAATTCATAAAATAGTTATCCCAATAATTTCCAAATTAATGGCCTAAGGATTTTTTAGAGGAATTGCCGAGAATGCTTGCTGTGAAATTACCGAAGAAGATTTGAAAGGAATTACTGAAAAATTACAAAAAAAAAAACAAATTGCTGAAGGAATTCTCAAAGAAAGTGTTGAACACTTAAGTAATTCAGTATGGGATCAATGAAATATCAAAAAAAAAATCTCAGAAAAATCCGAATAAATTTCTACAAAATTGTTGGCAAACTTTATGAAAACAATTTTGGCATCTTTAACCCACTAAATATAAATACAAAGAAATCATAAAGAATTACAATTGAAATTGCAATAAAATTTCCGAAAAAAACAATCGCAAAGGAACTTCAAAAGAAATTGCAGAACGAACTTCGGTGGAATTGCCGTTGAAATTTCTGTACGAATTTCCAAAGAAATTGCTGATCAAGTTTCAATAGAACTACAGCAAAAAACAAAAATGCCAAAGGAATCTTCAAGTAAATAGTAAAACTAACATCAAATGAATTACCACAGACATTCCCGTAAAAAATACGAAGGAGTTTCTAACCAATTTCTGAAAAAAAAAATGTAAATATAATAGCCGAATAATTTAAAAAAGCATTTAAAAAAAAATTACACAGCAACTATCAAGTAATTTGCACAGGAGAAATAACCGGTTTTAACTAAAAATACACATTGTCTGAATGTTTACGTGATTTCCTGAAGATGTTATTGATCATGCGAGAGATAGTTGGAAACTTCGGAAGTCAAAACTTCGGCAAAGTTCGGCGTCGGCATCCTAATTTGGGGTTCGCCGACGCATAAGAATTGCCTGTGTCGGCGACGCTTCAATTAGAATGCCGACGTTTTTACTTCGGCGAACTTTGGTTGGGGATAATTGATTTTACATATTGACTTCGGACTAAAATAAATTAATATGTTCATTACTTGGTACAATATAGACTTTAAATTAAGCATCTCCAGATGTTTCAGTGTAAACTATCTGCTCGTAACTTCGGTAAAATCCCAAGCAAACTGTGTTTTTAGGTATGTTCTTGATCAGATTTTTTCAGTTCTCAATTTTGACCAATTCTTAAAATGCATAACAGTGGGATGCTAAATGAGGCGTATTGTGCGATAAATTAACTTTAGTTTGTTGTATTTGAACATGGCTCTGCAATGTAACTTTTACTAGCTGGAAGAACATCACTTTGAAATTTGGAAAGCCCACATGTCACGCACTAAATGCTAAAAATCTACTGAGCGACTTTTAAGAAAATGGCTGATTCCAGAACACTATACCCAGAAAAGTCACAAAAAATCATGCTGGATCTACCGCAAAGTGAGACCTAATACCTCCAGCAAGACTAAGAATAGCTGTTCATTCACCAGCTCAGCAATATAGGCCCCAGTAACTAATATTGGGCGCAAAATAGAAAAATGGCATTCGGCGGAATAGGAAATCTGGCTCTGGCCATGGAGTTGTTCAGTACTAATATTGTTTAAAATTTATCACCAGGCCACTTCCAGAACCGAAATCTTGAAAAACTGATACACACATTTTATGAAGTGTCTCAGGGCGCCGACTATATTTTTCTCGGCGGCGGCGTAAGGGCCATTTTTGACCGGTGGCGGCGGCGTCATCGGCGTCACGCCGGTGGCAGCTTCCGGCGGCGGCGGCGGCGTGAATCGGCGTGACCAAAATGTGACCATAATGTCAACATTGGCAGAGCAAAAAAGTTGTCATTACGCTCTAGATTTCGTAGTTTGGTTTTTTTCGTGACCATTACGTTTAAATGAAGAGAGGAATCTCAGAATGAATTCCAGGAGAAACCTTAAAGAAACTCCTGAAGGAATCGATGAGAAAATTCTGGACTAATCTCTGCAGGAACTGATGTATGAAACTCTGAAGGAACTTCTGCAGGAATCTCTGGTGGTTCAAGAATATTTCTTAGAATCCTGCAGAAACTTCTGAAGAAACCCCTGATTAAAATGTTCGAGGATTTTCAGAAGGAAATCCAGGAAAAACTCCGAATGAATGGGGAGGATTCCCTAAATGAATTCAAGAAGGAATCCCAAGGGAATTAAAGCAGGGATCACCGAAATTGCGGGAATTTCTAAAGGAGTATAAGAAGGAATCCTCTATAGGATTTATAGGAAGAATCAACTGAAAATATCTAGGAGTAATCCCAAAGAAATTCAACCAGAATCCAAGAGAATGTCAAGAAGGAATCCTCAAAAGAGTTCCAGTGGGAATTTCCAAGAGAATACAGAAGGATTTCCAGCAGTAATCCCCGATAGAATATCAGGACGAATCCTCGAAGGAAGAAACCCCCGAAGGAATTGTAGAATTAACCTTTGAAGGAATTCTAGGAGGAATTCCCGAAGATATTCCTGGAGAATCTCCGAAAAAACTTGAAGAGGAATCACCGAAGGAATTCCAAAAGGAAATCCTGAAGGAGTTTCGGGAGAAATATCCGAAAGAATTCCAAGCGGAATCCCTCCTGGAGGAATTACCGAAGGAATTCTAGGAGAAATCAGCGAAGAAATTCATGAAAGAAATTTCGAAGGAATTGCAGGAGTAATCTTGGAAGAATTCTATGACGAATTTTAGAAAGAATTTCAAGAGGAATCTCCGTAGGAATTCCCAGAGGAATCTACGACGGAATATCAAGAGAAATTCTTGAAAGAATTTTAAGAAGGATCCATGAAGGATGTCTAGGAGTAATCCCCAAAGGAATTCCAGAAAGAAATTTCAAAGGGTTTTGAGAAGGAATACCCGAAAGATTTCTAGGAGGAATCATTAAAAATATCCAGGAGGAATCTTCGAAGGAATTACAAAAGGAACTCTGGTTGTATTTCAAGAGGAATCCCTGAAGGAATTTTTGGAAGAATCCCTGAAGAAATTTAAGGAGGCAGGAATTAAAAGAGGAAGCTCCGAAAGAATTCCAGCACAAATCTCAAAGGAATTCCAGCTGTAATCCAAAAATAAAAGAATCCCCAAAGGATTTGTAGTAGGAATCAACGAAAAATACCCAGAAGGAATCTTATTATTATTATTAATCTAAAGGAGATCCAGGATGAATTCCTTAGGGGATTCTAGGAAGAATTACCGAAGGTATTCCTAGAGGAATCACTGAAGGAATTCCAGAAAAGAACTTCGGAGGAATTCTGAAAGATATCCCCAGAAGAATTCCATGAGGCATCCCAGAAGGAATTCCAGGAGGAATCTCCGAAGATATTCGATGAGGAATCACCAAAAGAATTCCAAAGGAAACTCCAAAGGAAATCCAGGAATCCTGGAATCTCTGAAGGAATTCCAGGAGGACTTCCCGTAAAAATTTCAGGAGGAATCTCCGACGGAATTTCAGGAGGAATCCCTGAAGAAATTTCAGGAGGAATTCTTGAAGGAAGTCCAGAAGGAATACCGAGGGCATTCCAGCAGATATCCCTGAAAGAACTCTAGGAGTATCTTTGAAGGAATCCCAAAAGGAAACTCAGAAAGAAATCAAGGAGGAATCTCCGAAGGAATTCCAGGAGGAATCTCCGAAGAAATTCTAGGAGGAATCTTTGGAATAGTTCCAGGAAGAATCTCCAAAGGAATTCCTCGAGGAATCCCCGAAGTAATTCCAGGAGAAATCCTTCGAGTTATCCCAGAAGTAAGTTCGGAAGAAACACCCGACGTTATTCCAGGAGGATTTCCTGAAGGAATTCCATGAGAAATCCCCAAAGAAATTATAGGAGCAATCCCTGCAGGAATCCCAGGGGGAGCCCCTTAAGAAATTCTGGGGGAATCTTCGAAGGATTTCCATACAGAATTGAAAGATTTTCAAGAGGAAACTCCGAAGTCCTAAGGATGTCCAGGAGAAAGCCCCTGAGGAAGTCCAGGAGGACTCCCCGAAGGAATTCCAAGAAAAATCCACGACTGCATTCCAGGAGAAAGCCCCCAAGGAGGTCCAGGAATCTTCGATTAATTCTAGGAGAAATCCCCTGAGGAAGTCCAGGGGAAATCCCTGGGGAAAGTTCAGAAGGAATACCCGACAGAATTCCCGGAGGGTTTCCTGAAGGAATTCCAGAAGGAATTCAAGGGGGAATCTCCGAAAGAATTCCAGAAGGAATCCTCGTAAGAATTCCAGTAGGAATCCCCGAAGGATCTCCAGGTGAAATCCAGGAAGAATCCCCGGTGGAATTCTTATAGGGATCATACAAGAAATTCCTGGAGCAAACCGTGGAGGAATTCCAGGAGGAATCCACAACGGAATATCAGGAGGAATCACCGAAAGAATTTCAAGAGGAATCCTCAAAGGAATCCCTGAAAAAATTTCTGGAGAATTTTCCGAAGGAATTCTAGGAAAAATCTCTCCACATATTCCAAGAGAAATTCCAGGAGTAATATTCAAGAAGTCCTGGAGAACCCCTGAAGGAAGTCCAAGTGGAATTTTCGTAGAAATTACAGGATAAATTCCTGTTGGAATTCCAGGGTTAATTCCCGAAAGAATTCCGGTAGGAATCTCCGAAGGATTTCCAGGCAGAATTCACGTAGGAAATTCGTTAAAAAAAATCCTGGAAGAATTCCAGAAGGAAATCGTGAACAAATTCTTGTAGAAACTCCATGAAAGATCCTACAATATCCTGGAGATATGTCTGATTGTAATCTTAAGAAATTATTGAAGGAACTCCTACAGGATTCCCCTTGGGATTCCCTAAAAGAACTTATATAGGAATTTCTGCACGAGCTTCTGGAGAGACCTCTGATGTTACTCCTAGAGGGATCCATGACTCCTCCTGGAAAAATCTCAATCTCATTCTACAATCCGAAAGAACCCCAGGAGCGGTCCCTGGAAAAACTCATGACAGAATTCCTAAATAAACTTCTCGAGGAATCCCCTAAGGATCTCTCTCTCTCTCTCTTCTTGGCGTAACGTCCTCATTGGGACAAAGCCTGCTTCTCAGCTAGTGTTCTATGAGCTTTTTTGTAGAAATCCCTTAATCCTCCTGGAACTCCTGAAGAGATAGGAACTTCTGTTGGAATCTCTCAAGAAATTCGTAAGGAATTTCTGAAGGAACATCTGCAAGAATTCTTGAAACTCCTGGAAGAATCTCTGAAGGAACTCCTGGACTAATTTCTGTAAGAACTCCTGTAAGAATTTCTAAAGGAGTTTGATAATTAACCCTTACAGAAATTCCTAGACTAATTTTTAAAGATCTCCTGTAGAAGCTTTGGAAGAAACTTCTTACGGAATTGTTAATGGATCTCCAGGAGGCATTGATGAATAATCCTGAAATAATTTCTGAAAAAATCATGAGGTATCCCGAAATAATTCCTGCAGGAGCCCTTGATGAAACTCCCGGAGTAATCCCTTAAGGATTCCCTTGGGCGATCCCAACAGAACGTCAGGAGAAATCCCTTGTTGAAATTCTAGAAGAATTACTGAAGGATCTCTTGGAAAGATCCCTGAGGAAACTACTGAACTGGTTTCTAAAGAAACTCCTGTAGGAATGCCTGAAGGAACTTCAGAAGGAATCCCTGAAAAAAAATCTCAGACTAATCTCTGAAGGACTTTCTATGGGAATCCTTGAAAGATCTTCTGGATGAATCTCTCGTGTATCTTTAAGAGGCATCCCCGAATCCCCTTGAAAGAATTTCTGAAGGAACTCCTGGATTTTTTTTTCTGAAGGTCGAGATCTTCCTGAGGGGCCTTCTGAAAAAAAAATCAATCCTGGAGGCATCCCTGAAAAATTTTCTGGAAGAATTCCTGGTGGATCTCGTGGAAGCATCAATGAATATTTCTGAAATAATCTTTGAAGAAGCTTCCTGAGAGATGTGAGAGATAAATAATAAGGAAATCTAATGAAAATGAAAAAAAGTTCTAGGAGTTTTGTATTTGATTGGACACCCTGAAATTCCATTTTAATTTCTTCAAAAATTATAAAATAGAGTTTGTCTAAAACACTAGAAAGGAAAAAAATAGACAAAAGTTAAAATGACCAGATTTCATATTATTGGAACTTACAGTTTTTACAGTTTACCTTGGTCGGCGTCAGCGTGGGACGAAAAATGTCGGCAGCGGCGGCGTGGCGCGGCGCACAGGTCTACTCAGGAGGATTTTATTTAGAGGGCTCTAAACAAAAGAATCAACTAGGATAAAATTGGCACCATGGTGGTGCTTAGTTCACATAATATGTGTCTGTTGATTGTTCAGACCAATCCAAAACGATAAAACGTAAAACAGATGACGAAGGTATTCCGGTTATAGCTTAAGTTTTGTTCAAATGCGTCATGAATAAATAAATCGGCACCAACATTTCAAAAGGGCGTAACTGCATTTACAACCAATGCCTTCTCACAAAGCTGTGGAGCGTATCCCATCCCTCTCGAGCAATTCACTAGCACAAATAGAAAGATAAAATCCTCCTCTTTCGATTAATGGATGTGAATTGCGTGAGATGAATGAAATACGACCCACAGCTCTGTGAGAAGGCATTGGTTGCAAAAGCAGTTACGCCCTTTTGAAATGTTGGTGCCGAAATATTGGAATTACCGTATAAGGTTTTAAATTTTAGGTGACTGTCATGGACAAATTCTAGGGGGTGCCAAATTTAGCCAGGCACCCCTGGAACCCCTCCTAGCTACGCCAATGGCCCTCGACTTTTGTATCCTATTCAACTTCATATACGATCGTGTGTTGACTGGGAGACTTCAGTGGGCTGTGCACATAGTGCGAATGGCGGAAAACGAATACCGAAAAGAATATTCAGCAAAAACATAGGTAGAGGTTGACGATTTCGTGGACGACCCGTAACGCGCTGGTTGCGCATGTTTGAAGAATACCTGGGAATTCCAATCGTACGGAGAAACTGGAGGAACATCGCCAAAGGCAGGCGAAGATAGTACTCTACGCTCGGCGATGGGATAAAGTGAATTTGTAGCCAGTTGGGTAGATACAAATTACGAGTGAATTCCATCATCGTAGGTTGAGACCGATATCGCAAATTGAGGTTTCATTGTAGCATTTGAAAACATCTCCCACTTGGACGCCCTTTCTCCTAGATACCTGAATCGGTAGATCCTTCCCAACGTATACCGTTTTCGATTTCAATATCCGATAGCCCTTGTCGTCAGCAATGTAGTCCTTCTGGCGCAGATAACCGGATGCATCTATCCAGGCATCAGTTCCTAAATGGATGAAATGCGATCAAATCATATCAAAATTTGTACACCTACCTTCGGTCGACCCTCGATTACCGGACGACGGACGTCTCCGTAGTCCACAAATACATACCAATCACTGTGCCATCCTGTAGGCGCTTCTCTTTGCGAAACTGTCCATTGTCGGTTTGATATCTGAAGTACCGCTCGGGACCCTCGTCCGTCTGGATATGGTACTGGTTGCTCTCCGGTGTTCCCCAGGATGCGTTGATCCCGTCGAGGTATATCTGCGGGTTTGAGTGAAACAAGGAATCAAAATATTAGATGTTGATAAACCACATTTTAATTAACTGAATAACGGTCTGCGAAGGTGTTACCCAGAAATGAAGAAACCTTAAACTTTTCGATCGTTAAAACTGTTCTTGAGCAATTTGTGCGTAGGACTTATATCACACGATTCGACTCAACCGCCTTACGGTCAGAACGGAAAGAAATGATTTACGGCTGCCGTACGTGGTAGGTACGGAATAGTTTCGTTTTTTACCGCATTTGCGAAACATTGCCCATTTACGGTAGGTTGTTCCTCCTGCTGCCGGTCTGTGCTGAACTGGACTAGTTTTGGGCCAGCAGCAGCCGTCAGCTGCAGACAAGATGTTTGCACGCGCGAGGAAATACTTGACAGACGGGACGGACATCGTATAGTAGCAGAGCGAGTGGTCCAGTCAGCCAGCGGACACGGACGGGGAGGATCAGCTTGGATCGGGTGTACTTAGCCTACTCGCAATTCAAATGAAATAAGAGTGCACACTTGGTGAATGAGCAGATTTACGGCTGGTGACGCCGCGCCAGCCGTCGGTTAAATATGACTTGATTAAAAAAAAATGCCAGTTGTCCAGTTGTACGCTGCTGTGGGACTCAAATAAGATTCTAGATCGAATCGGGTGGGAGCTTCGGTATTCGCGATTAAGCAACAAATGTAATTTAGGCTAGATCCACTTTTATGGCATTTGATTTATCGAGGCTGACGTCGGTGTTACTCTTTGGAACAAATGAAACTGAGAGCATTCCGTAAACAAGCATGAAGTCGGTATTACTAATGTAAAAACTAGATTAAATTGACGAGTGGTGTTTGATAATGCCTTGTTCATGGTTATAACACTGAGGTGTATGGTTTGAGCACTATTGTCTGGCTCGGCTTGATCACTTATCTCAGAGTTTCAACACATAGTTTCATTGACAAAAGCAACTTACCTCTTTCAATACTTTTTATTTGTGTTATTCATGATAAGAATTTTACCAGAAGGCGGATGTATCTGGTACTATACTAATTCAGCGCGATAAAAGAAAACGTGAAAGGCCGAAAAAATGATTCACCGTAGTATGAGCAGAATGTCATGTCTGAGGAGTAAAACGGTACGGAACAAAATGATATGCGGACATCTTACGATCCTGTGATAGGCACGCGTAGAAAAACAGCGTTGTCTCCTGTAATGTATAATTGTTATGAACATAAATTGCTGACAGATTCAACCTTGGTACCGGCTTGGTGGAGAGAGCACTTTAGGACTTTGTTGAATGGAAATAACGATAGCGCATTAGATTAACCCGTTACCGGCCAAGGTGTACAATCAGAATCTTTAAATTAATTTGTTATCAGTAGTCATGCTCCAAATATATTTAATTGGAAACCTATGTAGGTCCTCAACATCTGATTATTTTCTCAAGTTCTATTCCAGCACGAGTTCTATACTATCATTTCACTCTGATCCATATAGATCAGGGGTTTCCAACCTTTTTGGGGTGGCGACCCCCTTTAATAATTGACAAAACCTTTGGTGCCCAATAAATTTTGGAAAAAATATGAATTAAATAAACGAAACCGTGTTAGTTGAATACAGTGGCGTAGCCAGAAATATAGCCGTGAAGCCGAAACTTTTTTCATCTGAAATCGTTTTATACAGAAAAATTGCTCCTCAAATTATGGCTGTTGAGGGTAGTGGTTAACCCTTACAAAAAGGAAAGGGTGTTAATCGAATGTCAAGTTTAATTCCTGTGTTCTCCAAACCACTCCCAGAGAAAAGAAAAATTCATAATTCTCCTGGAAACATATTCTGAAATCAAGCTTGCTATTTGGTGAAAACATTCGCGAAATGATGCGTTTCGCTTTCGACAACGAATACGTTTTCACCCTTCCTCGCTTTATCAAACTAACCTCCCGTACGAATAGCACACGAACAGACTTGACGCTGATCAGCATTGTTGGCTGCTCCTTTTCGCCGTTGAGCTGTTGCGTTCCAGCCAAGCTTGTATTTTCATCGCTTTCGATGCTTTTCGATCAGCTTATCGCGAAGCATCGCAGGCTGGAAACGTTATTGGTGTGGTTTCGGTACATGCGAATGTTGCTTCTTTGTGCGTGTCGAGCGTTCGTACCGTAGCTTCTTTAACCAACTTATTCGGTGTTGTTCGGTTGTTCGGGTGAGCATGTGGTGGCACTGACAGATGTGTGCAAAATCGTTTGTGAGTTGCATCATGCTCGTTTTGCCACCTCTTTGCCTCTGGTCATCGCTGAGCATTGTACAGTTCAATCGCAAGCGATAAAAATACAATTGATAAGTTGATTGAGCATTCGTGAGGTGAAAATTTGCATCATTGTCTGAAATCCACAAAGACAGTTTGACAAACTACAAGAGAATTCTTGATTTTTCCTGTTTTAGGATGGACCAAACATGGAGTATTCTTACGAATACAACTAAAATATTCTGAAATTAAATCCATTATAAACTTTTCAACGGGTTTTTAGATTTCCGAGTAAAGTTTTCAAAAATTGTTTGCATACATGTTTCAACTTAGAATTTCTGTATAATTATGTAGCTTTCAGAGATATTTTGAACAAGCATTTTTCCAATCCTGAAGAAAAAAATCCTAGAAGTATTAGGGAATGTAATCTTCATAAATAAATGAACATCTGGACATGCCTCTTGAAACTACTGAAAAAAAAAATCGCCGCTTTTGCAAAATTTTCGTCCCCTTTCGACCCGATTTTTGCCCACTCTGAGAACCATTGATTTGTAGCTATCTCTCATTTTCATGTATTACTGATTACCGTTATACAAAAAAAACGCAAGAACACAAAATTCAAAATTGGTATAATTTTCACAAAATAGAATAAAATTTAATATTTTTTCTGGTGACACCGAGGCCCCACGGGCCACCGGTTGGGAACCCGTGATATAGATACAAGAAGTCTCTTAACAAGTGAAAGAAATGATAACTACTCAAACAGAATAGAAACACACTGCCAGATTTAATTACGACTTACTACAGAAATGTCTGTGTATCTGAGAGAGTTTACTTCGCAAGGAGTTCCGGTAAAATTATCTGGAAGAATCCAGTATCAGGAAAATAAACAGGAAGAATCCCGGTAGACATCACATGAAGGAAGCCTTGGAGAAACGTCAAGGAATCCCGGGAGAAAACTCAAAATCAGTTCTAAAGGAATCCATAAAACGATCTTGGAGCAATTCCTTTGAAAATTTCAGAAGATCTCTGAAGAAAACTCCGGATGAATCCCAGCAGAAAACCCAGAAGAAAACCCTGGTGAAATTTTGGAAGAGCTTCAGGAGAAATTGCACGAGCAATCTCTGAGTGAAACCGGGAGGAAAACTCTGGAGGGATCCCTGAAAGAGTCATTGAAAGAATCTCGAAAGGAATTTCGAAGGCATACCGAAACAAATTCCTAGAGGAAACCCGAGAAGAATCAATGAAGGAATTAGGGAAAAAAAACAAAGATAATCATGAGAGAATCCTGGGGAAATCTGGAATACCTGAATAAATTCTCTAGGAAAATCCCGGGAGAACACAGTGAAGGAATCCTAGAAAGAGTCTTGGCAGAAATCCCAGGGAGGCCTTGAAAAAATCCTACAATGCATTTCGGGATGAATCTTTAAAGGAAACGTTGGAAACATTTATGAAGAAATATCGGGAGGTATCAATGAAAGAAGCCCGAAAAATATATAGAAAAATCTCGGGAGGACATCACAATCGAATGCCGAAAAAAAAACCTCGAAGAATTTCCTGCACCAATGAAGGTATCCCGATAGGAATTCGTACCGGAATTTCAGATAGAATTCCAGGGGGAAATTCTATACAAACTTCTGAAGGAATCACAGCAGAAATCCTTAATGAAAATCCAGAAAGGATCAATGAAGGAATTTCGGAAAGAAAGATTTCGGAATTTGTTTTTGGGAAACCGCTAAACCGGTAAACTCCCTGAAAGAATCTACAAAAAAAAAAATCCAAGATAACATTTCGAAAGAAACCCACGAGAAACCATTATAGGAAGGCCCATGCGCACAGTCTTGCCGTAAAGAATCCCGGCGATGCATAACTCCCGGGAAAATCTTTGAAGGAGTTTCGCGAAGTATCCTTGAAATAATCCGTGCAGGAATCCTTGACGGAAACCCAAAAGGCATTTTGAAGAAATCCAGGAAGAAACCTCAGAAGAAAGCTCTTCCAAAATGAAAGAAAAGAATACTGACAGTCGACACACGATCGCATATGATGTTAAATAGGATGCAAAAGTGGAGGCGCACACTTTAAAGCCTGCATCCGCAATAATCGGGACACAGAGGTACAGCTGTTAGTTTGTAATGAATCGGTAAAATTGGCCTAAAAATTTACTGAGAACCCTTTGGTGTATGTTTATTATGTGTACCAAATTTCATAAAATTTGATGCATTACTTTTATCTATGGATGAAAAACAAACAAACGTGGTTTTAAGTATTTTGTACAATCACACCCAATTTCCATTCACATGGTTTTTTTTCCACTACAATTCATAGTTCTGTGAGGCTAATAATGAAATTTTGTAAGTAGTTATGACACTTATAGAGACACTTTCTTGCAAAATTTCATCAACTTTGATCAATTGGTTTGCAAGTTACTGGTGGTGAAAGGGGTGAGTGTTACTGAAAATGTTTCGTGTTTTTCATGTGCAATTTTTGCCTATTCATAACTTTCGAATGTCTCAGCCATTTTTCATGAAATTTTCACAGAAGGAAGTTGATTTGATTCTTATTGGTATAGTACTTTCAACAGCACAATCGAAAGAATAAGGGGTGCTGAATAATGTTTGTCTGAGGGGCTAAAATCACGGTCAGTCCATATACATGTTTTTACTATAAAATTGTTGATAGTCCATCGATTTGTTTGAAATTTTGCCTATGCAAAACAAGTAGATTGACTAGTTTGTGTTCAAAATTTCAGGCATTTACTTTGCCAAATTCAAAAGTTACAGCGCTGAGAAGCTAAACTAGGGGCTGTACAAAATTCAATTGCAAGTGTTCTACTGTTTCATTGCTATAACAAGAAGTACTGGACCGATTCACATGAAATTTTGCAGGTGAAATTAACACATCTTAAGATGTTATCAGGTCGAATTTGAGCAATTTTAATGAATCTATTGCAGAGTTACAGCTGTATTTCTGTGTCCCGATTATTTCGGATACAGGCTTTACACGCGGTTAAATGGAAGCATGTACGCATATGGACTCCACTTAAGCATCCTATTCAACATCATATAGGACTTTGTGTTAGCTGGGCTGCATGTAGTCCTGAAATTATCCGCTAATGAACCCAGAAAGAAATCCAGGAGAAATCAATGAATGAGTTATGGAATCCGTGATTGAAGACTGGCAAATACCCCTAAAAGAATTGCGGGAGAAATTCTTAAATGAATTTCTGGAGGAATCAATGAGAGAATTCCGAGAGGAATTCTTAACGGAATTTCAGAATCAATTTCTGGAAGAATCCTTAACAGAATCCTGTAGGAATTCGAAGAGAAAGCCATACTCGGATAAAAATCAGCTCGTTTACCGTAAACCGTTCGTTTACCAATAAAATATATCGTAATACAACAGTTCGATAAAATCTAAGCGCACTGGACCTACAAAACATTTACATCAGATTGTTATGTTACAATATAGTACTTTCTTCACAGCATAGTATTTTTTCCGTGCATTTTATGTTTTGTTTTCAATTTTTGATTTTTTTTTCCGTGCGTTGTTTTGTTTATTCGTCCGTGCCTTTTTGCAAGAAGGAAAAGCAAGAGAGAGAGAGAGAGAGAGTTCATTTGCGTTTACAATTATAGTTACTTATAACTATATAATTCGACGCTAACGTTTGTATTGTATTCCAAGCTTCAGTCAAACGGGTACCTCAAATGTTACAATGACGGTTAAGCACGCTGTAATATTGCTTATGTACCTCATCACCCACTTCATACAACAACGCTAGTGGTCTAACAACACTTGGCACGCTCGACAAAGTTCCATCATACCGATAAAAATGTTGCCACATATAATGCTTAGTTTGCTAAACCTAGTCATCTGGTTGGTGAGGCATGGCAGCCTAAGCTTACACTGCTTATGCAATCAGAGATTACCCAAAATTTAACGTGGATAATGCTATATTTGAAGAGTTTTTTTTAGCCGTTTTAGGATATTCCCAATGCACAGTTTAGTTAAGTTGCGTCTAGTCCGAACAATGATTGTTCGCCGAAGTATGGATCTTCCGAACAACTTCGCCGAAGATAGTATACTGAAACATTATGTAATTCTCACGTACCAAAAGCAACACAAAAAGGGACAGTAATAGTTAGACAAAACATTTGACCATTTCCGCTGAGGAAGATCTATCCCCGTGTCTAAACGTTGGCTAAATAAAAAAGACTATTTTTTAAAGTCCAGAACAGTTAACAATGTGGGTGTTCAACATCTTTAATATCAATTTCATACTATCGTAACATTCTGATCTGCAGTGATACCACACACCTCCAAACAAGTGAGAGACATCATGTCTCAGACATGGCATATTATCGCAACACGGGGTACCATTGATCAGGGGAGTAACATTGATCGGCTTAACCCAGCACTAGAAAAGTTCAAACAATGATTTCTAATAGTGTAGAATTAGCCTTAGTAGAAATACACATACACACTCAATCCTGAATTGCCTGTTCAGCACTTTTTTGACGAAAATAGAACAGCAGAACTATTTCGGTAGCTTCAGTAATCGGTTTTACTGAGGCTCAGTACACCACCTGTCAAAACCGGGAGCAAAAGGTAAACAATGCAGTATAGCTGTATTCAGCTGTTCTATTTTCGTCAAAAATTTACCAAACACGGTATTCCAAATTAAGTGTGTACATACATAATTATTAAAAAAAAAACAATTTATTCAGCTTCTGCTCACGAATGGTGTTCCACAAATCCTTAACATGTGGAGCGGACCTGGTGTGATGGTTAGAACACTTGACTATCACGCCGAGGACCTGGGATCGAATCCCACTCCCGACAAACTCACAAAATGTGGGTTCTTCCTTCGGAAGGGAAGTAAAGCATGGGTCCCGAGATGAACTAGCCTAGGGCTTAAAATCTCGTTAATACAAAAAAAAAAACTGAAAGACGTGCAATTCATTGAGTGCAACGGGAAGAAACTGTGACGGAATATTGGAAAGAATCCCGAATGGAATTCCAGGGAAAAATCTGAAGAAATCCTAAGGAAAACTCTGGCAGAAACCACTGTTACAATACCAGAAGAAATTAATGAAAAAATCTTGAAAGAAATCTCTAATGGAATTGTTGGAAAAACCCTAGACGGAAACTCTTAAATGTCCTGCGAAAAATCTCTAAAGGAAGCCTTTGGGAATTTTATGAAGTAATCCCTTGTGGAATTCTTCTGGAGAAATGCCAGAAAGAATATCGGAAGAAACCCCTATGTAAACCCCGGGAGAAGTTCCTGAAGGAATCCTTAGTAAAATCACAGACAAACAGACGTAACTCTTAGAGGAAACTCATCAAAAACTTTTGTCCGGTGTCATTTTCATGAGTACCCTGCCAACTGTTGGTAGAACCGCCCGCGACACTGTTGGCCATGATGGATTTCGATTTGACGTTTTGCTGACACGCACACTACTACACAAATTGCCTGTAATTTTTGTTTGCATCATTCAGCAACGTGTATACTGGCAAACGTCAAAGCGATCGAACACTAGCGCATTTGGTGGAACGATCGCGCAAATCAAATGAAATTTGAATTGATCGTTAAATGCATGTGCCAAGTCGTTTTAAAGAGTGTTACGTCTGTTTGTCTGTGGTAAAATGCTTGAGAGGACCCAGGAAGAATCCCGAATACGATTTCGATTTCGAAGCAATAGTTAATAAAACTTTATTTCATATGGTGAAGAACAGAATAACTAATAATCAACATGGGTTTTTCAAAGGACGCTCAACATGTACAAACTTACTCGAATTCGTAAATTATTCTTTAACTGCAATGGATAACGGTAATCGCGTAGAAGCCCTCTACACAGACTTCAGTAAAGCATTTGACCGCATTGATATACCAATGTTACTGTTCAAATTAGAAAAAAATGGATTCGAACGAAGTCTTCTAAAATGGGTAGAGTCATATCTAACTAGCAGACAACAAATTGTTAAATTCAAAGGGGCAAAATCAAAACCAATTCAAGTTACATCAGGAGTTCCTCAAGGATCTCATTTAGGCCCTTTACTGTTCATTTTGTAAGTTAACGACATTTGCTTTATCCTTAAACATGTAAAAGTCCTCATATATGCCGATGACATGAAACTCTACTTAGAAATATTAAACGATGAAGATGTGAACATTTTCCAAAATGAAATTAACTCCTAAACTACCAAAGGTCCAAAAAAAGTCGGAAGTCCAAATTTGACAAGGCATTTCTCGGCCTAGGCATTTGACTCCTAGGCCTGAGAGAAACTACGTCAATCTTGAAATATAGTCAGTGATTAGCCCCAAATATCTGTGCTTTGTTAACGGACGGGAAGAAAGCAAATCTCGTAAAAGCGAAGAGTTAGCATTGTTAAAATTCACAAATTAAAACAAATTAACCCGGGAGCGGTCGCGTTTTGTATTGTGTACACGCACCATGAAAAATGCACGCATGTGTTACACAGCGTGAACGCGGCATCGCTGCAGGTAGTCTAAGACGCGATTGCTCGAGGGTTAAAAAAAGATTTCCCTGTTAAATAACATTCCCCGAGGATTTCCGGTTTCCTCTGTATTTTTCCAGGTAATACATAACCTAGAACTGGCACAAAAAAAATCAAGAATACAATTCTGCATGTTTTCGCTTTGAATTTTGGATTATTGGCTATTTTGTGTGAACATTTTTTTAGGCACATTCGTGATTTTTTTAGTTGAACAAAATGTGAGTGTAATGTAAACATCAAAATTTTATCAAATGCATGTTTGGTACATTCTAACGGAAAATTAAAAGCCAATCAACTATATGTTATTGCTTTAAATTTTTGTAAAATATATAGAAAGTGCCATGAAAACTTCACTATTCTTTATCAAATAGTCCAGTATTCTTTCACGAATAATTTAAAAGCAAAAAACACATGTTTTGAATTCAATTTTCATTTGTTGACTACTTTGTGTGAAAAATGTCGTATTTTTCTAGTATTTCGAGCGAAATAATTATGAGTGTAATATAACATCACTAGTATTGTTCAAATAAACCCACTCAACTACTACGATAAATTCAAAGTATTAAAACTACATGTCATTGATTTAAAATTTGGATTTTTGGCTATTTGTGTAAAAATGCGATATTCTTGTACATGTTTTGATAAAACAAAATATAAGTGTAATGTTAACTTCAAATCAAAATCATGTCCAGTACATTCTATTGGAAATTTAAGGCCAAAAAACTACATGTTATGGCTTTAAATTTTGGTTTATTCACTATTTTGCATGAAAATTATGGTATTTTTGTAACTTTCTAAGTAAAATAAATTAAGAGTGTCATAAAAACGTGACTTTTGTTCATCAAATATGTCCTGAACTCTTTCACGGATGATTTCAAGGCAAAAAACTGCAATGCATTGTAAGTCATTTTTATTTGTTAACCATTTTGTGTGAGAAATGTTGTACTTTCGATAATTTTTGAGTAAATCAAAATATGAGTGTAATGAAAACATCACTATTATTCTTCAAGTATGTCCCCCAAACTACTAAGAACAATTCAAGACTAAAAAAGTACAAGTTATCGTTTTAATTTTAGTTTTGTTGACTACTTTGTGTAAAAAATATGGAATTTTCGTAGTTCTTCGGGTAAAACAAAATAAGAGTGTAATCAAAACATTTTTATTGTTAATCAAAAATGTCCAGTACAATCCTACGAACAATTTAAGACCAAAAAAACTATATGTCATCGCTTAAAATTTTGATTTATTGCTCATTTTATGTGAAAAATAGGGTATTTTAGCAGTTTTTTTCAGTAAATTAAAATATTAGTGTACTGAAAAATCACTTATTTTGCATAAACATGTTCACTCCGGCTGGACGATGTTCTTGAAACCTGTCCGGTTCCATCGCAAAAAAAAGTTTTGAAATCGGTTGAAAAACGGCCGAGAAATGCCTTGTCAAATTTGGACTTCCGACTTTTGTTTGGACCCTTGGTAGTTCGCGGGAGTTTTCACCCCCTCAGTAGTTTAAGTGTTAATATATTTTATGATTGGTGCATCAAGAGTCTACTACAACTAAATGTAAAAAAATGCAACTCTATAGAGTTAAGCAGAAAACGTAGTACAGTCGAGTCTCTTACTAAACGAATTCCTATTAAACGGACTCCTATTAAACGAACTCCTACTAGACAGGGGTGAGCGTTATAGGAGACTAAGAGCTTATGGGATTTCGGCATTTTGGGGGTGTGGCCTATTATCTCGGGTGTGTTGAGAGTTAACGCAATACTTTCTTCGGCAAAGTCTTAGGGCTTGATAAGATCTACCATTTAGAACTTTGGTTCATATGATTAGTTGGCAATTTGGCCGCTAGAGGGACCATCAACAATTTGATGCTAAATTGCACTACAGGAACCATATCAGGTTGTCAAGCAAATGTTACGATATGCGACAGCTCAAGACCCTGATAATTTGGAAGGATAGTGTCTTCGGGAAAGTTGTTGGGTACGCCAATAACTTACTGACGATGAGTTGCGAAGTTCGAAATTCCTCCACTGGGCGGCGCTAGTGAGCAAGTAAATTTTCAAAACCTCATATCTCAGAATCCCGATAACTTAGAAAGATGGTGTCTTCGGCAAAGTTGATCAGTATGACATAAACTTACATAAAAATAAAAACTTGTTTCGCAATTCTGCCACTAGGAGGCGCTAGTGAACTTGCAAATTTTCGAAATCTCATAGCTCAGAATTCTGATAACTTAGAAAGTTGGTGTTTTCGGCAAAGTTGATCAGTATGACATAAACTTACATAAAAATAAACATTTGTTTCGCAATTCTGCCACTAGGCGGCGTTTACCGGTTTTTTCGCCTTTTTTCGACTTTTTTGGCGGTTTTTCGGCTTGGCAAAACTACTGTCGCTCCCCCCGATAACTTAGAAAGTTGGGGTCTTTGGAAAAGTGGATCAGAGTGACATAAACTTACATAAAAATAAACACTTGTTTCGCAATTCTGCCACTGGGCAGCGCTAGTGAACATACAAATTTTAGAACTCTCATAGCTCAGAATCCTGATAACTTAGAAAGTTGGTGTTTTCGGCAAAGTTTATCAGTATGACATAAACTTACATAAAAATAAACATTTGTTTCGCAATTCTGCCACTAGGCGGCGTTTACCAGGTTTTTTCGCCTTTTTTCGACTTTTTTGGCAGTTTTTCGGCTTGGCAAAACTACTGTCGCTCCCCCCGATAACTTAGAAAGTTGGGGTCTTTGGAAAAGTGGATCAGAGTGACATAAACTTACATAAAAATAAACACTTGTTTCGCAATTCTGCCACTGGGCAGCGCTAGTGAACATACAAATTTTAGAACTCTCATAGCTCAGAATCCTGATAACTTAGAAAGTTGGTGTTTTCGGCAAAGTTTATCAGTATGACATAAACTTACATAAAAATAAACATTTGTTTCAAAATTCTGCCACTAAGAGGCGCTAGTGAATTTGCAAATTTTAGAAATCTCATAGCTCAGAATCCTGATAACTTAGGAAGTTGGAGTTTTCGGCAAAGTTGATCAGTATGACATAAACTTACATAAAAATAAACATTTGTTTTGCAATTCTGCCACTAGGCGGCGTTTACCTTTTTTTTTTCGCCTTTTTTCGACTTTTTGGCGGTTTTTCGGCTTGGCAAAACTACTGTCGCTCCCCCCGATAACTTAGAAAGTTGGTGTCTTTGGAAAAGCTGATCAGAGTGACATAAACTTACATAAAAATAAACATTTGTTTCGCAATTCTGCCACTAGGCGGCGTTTACCGGGTTTTTTCGCCTTTTTTCGACTTTTTTGGCGGTTTTTCGGCTTGGCAAAACTACTGTCGCTCCCCCCGATAACTTAGAAAGTTGGTGTCTTTGGAAAAGTTGATCAGTATGACATAAACTTACATAAAAATAAACACTTGTTTCGCAATTCTGCCACTAGGCGGCGCTAGTGAACATACAAATTTTAGAACTCTCATAGCTCAGAATCCTGATAACTTAGAAAGTTGGTGTTATCGGCATCAGTATGACATAGACTTGCACAAAATGGGACACTTTTGTCAGAATTCTGCCTCTAGGTGGCACCAGTATTCAAGCAAATTTTGAAAATCTCATAGCTCAGAATTCTGCAATCTTGGAGAGGCTGTATTCTTCATTGGTGAGATACTTGGTTTGAAATTCTGCCCCTGGGCAGCATGCATATTTTATTAGTTGTATACCTTGATGTCAGTCGGACTCGAAAGAAATCCTCCGTGGAATTTTTAAGAGTATGCCAGCTGAAACTACTAGACGAATTAAAAGAATTAAAAAGTTAAAGAATTGCGAAACAATTGTTTATTTTTATGTAAGTTTATGTCATACTGATCAACCATGTCGAAGACACCAACTTTCTAAGTTATCAGGGTTCTGAGCTATGAGAGTTCTAAAATTTGTATGTTCACTAGCGCCGCCTAGTGGCAGAATTGCGAAACAAGTGTTTATTTTTATGTAAGTTTATGTCACTCTGATCAACTTTTCCAAAGACCCCAACTTTCTAAGTTATCGGGGGGAGCGACAGTAGTTTTTCCAAGCCAAAAAATTGCCAAAAATGTCGAAAAAAGGCGAAAAAAACTGGTAAACGCCGCCTAGTGGCAGAATTGCGAAACAAATGTTTATTTTTATGTAAGTTTATATCATACTTATCAATTTTGCCGAAAACTCCAACTTCCTAAGTTATCAGGATTCTGAGCTATGAGATTTCTAAAATTTGCAAGTTCACTAGCGCCTCCTAGTGGCAGAATTGCGAAACAACTGTTTATTTTTATGTAAGTTTATGTCATACTGATAAACTTTGCCGAAAACACCAACTTTCTAAGTTATCAGGATTCTGAGCTATGAGAGTTCTAAAATTTGTATGTTCACTAGCGCTGCCCAGTGGCAGAAATGCGAAACAAGTGTTTATTTTTATGTAAGTTTATGTCACTCTGATCAACTTTTCCAAGGACACCAACTTTCTAAGTTATCGGGGGGAGCGACAGTAGTTTTGCCAAGCCGAAAAACTGCCAAAAAAGTCCAAAAAAGGCGAAAAAAAACCGGTAAACGCCGCCTAGTGGCAGAATTGCGAAACAAATGTTTATTTTTATGTAAGTTTATGTCATACTGATCAACTTTGCCGAAAACACCAACCTCCTAAGTTATCAGAATCCTGAGCTATGAGATTTCTAAAATTTGCAAGTTCACTAGCGCCTCCTAGTGGCAGAATTGCGAAACAAGTGTTTATTTTTATGTAAGTTTATGTCATACTGATCAACTTTGCCGAAGACACCATCTTCCTAAGTTATCGGGATTCTGAGATATGAGGTTTTAAAAATTTACTTGCTCACTAGCGCCGCCCAGTGGAGGAATTTCGAACTTCGCAACTCATCGTCAGTAAGTTATTGGCGTTCCCAACAACTTTCCCGAAGACACTATCCTTCCAAATTATCAGGGTCTTGAGCTGTCGCATATCGTAACGTTTGCTTGACAACCTGATATGGTTCCTGTAGTGCAATTTAGCATCCAATTGTTGATGGTCCCTCTAGCGGCCAAATTGCCAACTAATCATATGAACCAAAGTTCTAAATGGTAGATCTTATCAAGCCCTAAAACTTTGCCGAAGAAAGTATTGCGTTAACTCTTAACACACCCGAGATAATAGGCCACACCCCCAAAATGCCGAAATCCCATAAGCTCTTAGTCTCCTATTAAGCGGATTCCTATTGCGCCCCCCGACCAGTGATCTTATAAGAGTCTCGACTGTACATCCAATAGGACAATTTTTCTAGGAAATCAATCTGTGGAAAGATGTACAAGAATAAGAGATTTGGGAGTGTTTTTAGATTCCAAACTAACATTCATAGACCACTATAATACAATTATCAATAGAGCAAACAACATGTTGGGTTTTATTAAACGGTTTAGTTATAATTTTTATGATCCATATACTATAAAAACGTTATATATCGCCTATGTGCGTTCAATTTTAGAATACTGCAGTATAGTTTGGTCACCGTTTCCAGTAACACATGAAACACGCATAGAATCAATTCAAAAACAGTTTTTACTTTTTGCACTCCGCAAACTAGGCTGGACAAGGTTGCCTCTCCCATCCTATGAAGCACGATGTATGCTCATTAATATTCAAACACTTAAGCAACGCCGAGAATTTGCAATGTAATCGTTTGTTAATGATATTGTTTCGCAGCGTATCGACTCGATGGAACTTTTATCAAAATTAAACTTTTATGCTTCTTCTAGACCACTACGGAAACGTAGCATTTTTTCCACCAACCATCATCATAATGATTACGCAAAATTTGGCCCTTTAAACCGAATTATGTCTATATACAATAAACATTGCCAAACCATAGACTTTACAATGACAAAAACAGAACTGAAAAAACAATTTATGTCAAATCGTAATATAAATTAGTTTAAGTAAAAACAATATATAATAAGCTTAGGTTTAAAATGTAACGAAACGGTCTACTTCTGATTGACGTCAATAAATAAATAAATAAAAGATCGGAATACCACGAGGTATTCCAAAAAAAAAGGAGAAACTATGAATCTTAATTCATGAAACCTGCTAGGAATTCTAGAAGAAATACGTGAAGATTGGAAAATTATCGTCACGAAATTCTGTAAGTTTTCTTGTAGGTAACCTTTATAAAAAAAGTTGTAAGTGTCAAACTTTAAAGTTTACGCATTTTAAGATGAAATCTTTTCATGAAATTCCCGAATTCTTCTTCTTAAAGTGCTGCATTGTTTCTGTCATGAAATTTTCTTAAAGTTCTTAGAGAATATCATCAGGATATTCTCTAAAAGTATTGACAATTTGACAAAGAAAATCTAGTCTGGTATCTTCACATTATCTGTTCAGCAATGGCCCTCTGTTGATTTCAATTTCAGTTCAATTCTTCCGGTCGCTCTTGCGATTATATCCACCGTGTTCTTTCATTATTTTACTTACTCCCTCCTACTTCTAGTAGTATTAAAATTCTCAAAAGAATGATTTTTTTTAAATTTTTTTTGCTATTGACTTGAAGTTTTCCTCTCTTTTGGAATTTCACTAAAATTCCCCCGAAAGTGTTATGAATGCATCCACACATTCTGCCATTAACCATCATCCAGCCAGCCTTCTTTACCGTTATCTAGTTCAGAATCTGTAGAATAAGTTAGTCGAAGATATAATTATTTTTGCATTTTTGGAATTCAAGATATAAAAGCTGTAAACTTTTTTGACACTAGCATCATCTAACGGACAAATTTCAAATTAAGATTTAAACAATCAGCTAGCTTCAAACCTGCAGAAAAAGTTTGCCGAAGACGGCATGCACCTAGGTATTCAAGTTTTCAAAATACAAGAGTTTGAACTAGTTTTTGATATTAGTGTGGCCTAGCGGCCTCATAGAGAACTATGACCCTCGTTACCAGACAATCTTCATCCTGCTGGAAAATATGGCCGAAGACACCATTCTTATAACTAATGTCGACATCAAAAGCTATCCTTGGAACAACGTATGAAATCTCAGGACAATCCCGAATAACTCCTGGACCATGTCAATCAGGGGTCATTGCCCTCCAGCTTTCAGGTTTTGCAGAAAGTTATGAAAATTAAAAAAAAAGTTCTACACAGTTTACGAGAACCTGGGATCAAATCCTATGCCCGGCAAAATCATAAAATGAGAGTTCTTCCTAACCCTTTGGAGTCGGAGGGGTCATATATGACCCCAGCGATGAAACCGAGCATAACAAACGTGTTCGACACCAGCGAGGTTGCGTCGACAGCGGCGAAACAAATCGGCTCCAAAAGGTTAAAGGGGAAGTAAAGCCGTGGGTCCAGAGATGAACTTGACCCTGGCTATACATCTTGTTAATAAAGAAAAAAAAAATCCGAATTATTCTTGGGAATATATTTTCCAAAAGATTCCAAATAACAATGGAAAGCGTGAAGTCTAGGTTAGGAACACTTTTAGGAGAGTTGTTTTTTTATTTGGTAAAAAAATTTTCTGACACAGCATTTGGGGTTTTTGCGCATTTTTTGGTCCAATTTCTGACAAAACTTCTGACAGTTTTCATTTTACTTGACAAATGCCGAATTGTAAGTACTTAATCGTGGCAATTTATGGCCATTTACAATATCTTGAAGAGGATGACGAATTACCCTAAGCAAAACACAATGCCGCCACGCTACATTTCTCGTTCGCATTCGCACGCGCCCAAAAGCATCAAATTGACCATAGCAAATGAATGAATACGTTTGCCATGTTATTTAGGTACAACAGCTGTTTTACCAGCTTGCTCGCTGGCTGCAAAGCTGCATTGTGGAAGTTTGCATTTAATCGGTTAGCTACTAGGTATAGCAGGTATAGGCATGCACCTATTTTGCCAGCAACCCATCAACCGATTAGTGCGTTTTGTTCTTTCTCATTCCACACCGACTTGGAGCGCTGCTACCGTGGCCGGCCACGGTACGGTTGCAGCGAAGATCAGCGAGGGTGGTGATTCCGAAGCGTTCCACACTCCCCACGACCTTGCCACTGCATTGATGGAAATGAAGTTCAACACGTGCTTTTATTGGCGCGCGCCCGCGCACTCGGTGGGTTTCCATGGGAGTTGTAGCAGGGCCCCATGTACGATGTCATGGTTACGTGGGTGATTGACACTCCCTTCGGTGTTTGTTTTCGATCCATTTGGCGAACATCAATTTGATTGAAGCTATACAACATTCCCGTTTAGTGTAATTTATTAATAGATTGTGTCGGACAATTGTACCCCAAAGATGTCGTCGACGACACCCGGAAAAGGGCCGAAGAAGAAACCGTTGCCATATTTTATGCAGCGATCCGAGGACGCGATACTTCCGTCCTTCCAAAATCGTCGTACCCTGGCGGACCACGTGAAGGACAACATGCTGTGTGCCGGGCGAAAGTCCTACTTCCAGCGGATCGTCTACGTAGGACGGCACCCGAAGGTTTCGGCCATGACCATTCGCGATCAGTTCTTGAAGGTGATCAAAGAGATGCAGGAGAAAACGACGATCGACATCAAGCTGTTTGGGCTGATGATCAACTTCGATGGGTACTCGATGCATATGGTTGAAAGTGCAGAGGAGACCATCGGCGAGTACATGCGCTATCTGGCAACCAGTGACCTCTTCGAGAGCAGCCGGGTGGTGCTGGTGTATAATAACATTAATCAGGTGAGTGCGCTTGGTTGCTTCATCATTTGAATCGTTTGTACAGTAGCGCTCATCAATTATTTGGCAAAAATGTGTAAATACTTGGTTTACCCATTGACATTCTTCCTTGGTATAGAGTAGAATCTGAGATTTCCATCTCTGGCGTCCTTTTTTATTATGTTTTTGGTTGAAATCCGAAGTGACCGGCAGTGCGATAATTGATTTTTAATCTACTTTGAAATGTCGCAACTATGCTACTACGCTATGCTACTTAGAAATGTCGCAACTCAATTTGGATTAGTGCATATTGTAGCTCTTTGTTAGCTTAATGATGCGCAACAGAAAAAATAAATTCAAATTTACTTCGCAGCTGCAACTTTGCATGTGCTTCAACCGACGACTTCTATTTGGTGGTGCGAAGATAATACTAAAACTGAAATTCATGCACATGAATATGGCTGTAACTATAACTATTATTTGTAAAAATTCGGATAGATATTTTAGAGGAAACTTTAATGATTTATCTTGAGATACCGTCAAGTCACCATTCACCGTGGATCTAAGAAAATTTGAAGCGAATAAAGGCTGTCGTTTTACACCAATCTTATAAATATTGTTTGTACCACTGTTAATTGCCTTCATTATATGTATGTAGGTTAGGATTAAAGTAATAACCACAAAAGTAGAAGATTTTTCACAAAGATGGATGGTATAGTACATTTAGAAGAGGATGGGAAGGTCGCCTGATTCCGTGGTAGGTCACCATTCACCGTGGTAGTAGGTACCCATTCACCGTGTATCAGAAGATTTTTTTTCTTTTGTTTTGAAACCACCTAGCAGTGTTGCAAAAATTCAATTCATTCATTTGAACACTAACCAACCAATCTGTTCAGTCATTTTTCCTTCTAGTTAGGTTCATAACGGTTTCATTCAATCAGAACACCTATCAAATGAGAAGCGAATCCTTGTCAATTGAATAAATTGTCACTCGAATGAGTGGCTTGGCACGAAACACGAAAAACCCCGCAAAATTCCGCCAGACAGAAAAAATGTCGAATGTCGGGTCAAAGTCGGGTCAATTTTTATCGAATGTTGGGCCACTGTTGGACCAACATCGACCAACTATTGGGTCTAAGTTGGGTTTGGTGGCCAAAATAAAAATAGGTGAATGATAGGTTGATGTCGGGCTTGACGTCATCAACGATGGTAAAAGCTTCGAACCTACAACACCACACATTTATGCTTCCTAGCTAGGGCTCAATTGAATGATATGTGCCTTGACTGAGGCTGGAGCTGATGTCAATTGAATGATCAGAGGCTAGCCAATTGATATTCCGATGGTAAATGGAAAAATGAGTGGTTACCTATCTCAATTTCAGCTTTAAATATCGGTTGATACTGACACTTCGCAGCATTGTACAGCACCATTGGGTACGTTGAACGGAGTTCGACGAGCTATGCAGACGCAGAGTGATTTCGAAGTAGAATATCACAGCGTGGGCAGATATGTTGCTGCATGGAATCTGGCAGAATGAGGAAGATATAAACAGATTCTGAAACAGCAGAAATAAAGTGACAGCAAATGGAACTATGGTGCCGTTCTCAATAATAAAACAGAGATGCTCTACCAGAAGCCATGCCAGAAGCTCAATGTATCCCGCGACGGCTTCTTACCGTGAGACATGTGCGGAAGAAGGCATCTTGAAGGATGGACGTGAGTTATAGAAACCTGGAAGCAGCATTTCGATAATCATCTGAACGTAGCGGAGAACTTAGGCATTGGGAACCAAGATAACGGAGGAAACAACTGCATCCGTTCAGTAAAGGACTGAAAATCACAAGTTGAGGGAAGTTAAGGAAGCCATTCACCAGCTCAAAACCAACAAAGCAGTAGGTAATGATGGTATCGTAGCTTTACTCGTCAAGAAAGGCCCAGAAAAGTTGACCACCTGCCAGCAACGGTTGATTTCTAGGATCTAGGAAATCGAACAGCTAACAAAGGAGTAGAAGAAAGCGATAATCTGCCCTATTTATAAAGAAGGCAACCATTTGGAATGTAAGATGCCGCTTGCATAGTGTTATTGCAGATCATCTGCCGTCGCTGTCACCTCAGATAAATGAATTCGTGTGAAGTTATTAAGACAGCTTTATAGACGGCCGGTCGACAATGTGGCATATGCCAGTATCGACCGCACTAAGCTATATGTATTAGAGTGGGTCATCGTTTATATGGAAAAATGAAAAATTCAATAGAATCCCATCAGATCAAAGCTTTTTTGAACCCATTTCAAGACCCAAATAAGTGTGCAAAATTTGGGCAGGATTGGTTATGTCTACGTTTTGCGCATCGCGTTTGAAGTTTGTATGGAGTTTTACATGGGAAAACACACTTTTTTTGCATTTCTCTCATAACAAGCTTGATTTTTTCTAAAATCATGTAACCGATAAAAGGACAACAGAGCCTAGGGTGTCCTGGAAAACTTTGTCGAAGACCGCGAAGTGATCTGATGCTTATGAAAAAAGTTATAGCGTTGGCATTGCTTGGCGAAACAGCATGATTTTGTTGCTATTGTTATTCCTTTACATGTTAAAACATAAACACATGCATGCGGTTCGTTGGTTATAACTATTTTCACAAGCATCGGATCGCTTTGCGGTCTTCAACAAAGTTTTTCAGAACATCCTAGGCTATTATTTTACAGTATCGGTTGAAAAGTTTCAGACAATTTTTTTCAACTTATGACAAAAATGCAAAAAAGCATGTTTTCCCATACAAAATCCCATACAAATTTCAATTGCAATGCGCAAAGTGTAGACGCAACCGATCGTGCTCAAATTTTGCACAGATACTCAGGACCCGGAACGGAACCAAAAAAGCTTTGATCTGAGAAAACGTTTCCGATGACCCACGCTAATATGTATTCATGGACGAAATCGATTTTCCTGAGAAGCTGACCAGACTGATCAAAACAACGATGGACGTTGTGCTCCACTGCGAAAGGGTTTCGGGTGAACTATTCAGTTTATTTGGATCTCGTCGGGGACTGCGACAAGACAACGGACTCTCATGTATACTTTTCAACATCGCTCTGGAAAGTGTAATGCGATGTACCGGGCTCAATAGCTGGGTATGATTTTCACGAAATCTGGTCAATTCGTGCCAGGACGTTTTGGAGAGCTGTGTGTACGTACACCCGTCTGTAACGCGAAGCAGCAAAGTTTGGATTGGTGGTGAATACGTCAAAAACGAAGCACACGCTGGCACGGTGTACAACATTTAGAAGATGATATCTTCCGGAAAACTGACAGTTTTTTGATAACGTAATTCAAATCGTTCAGAGGCGATCTAGTACTCCACATCAATTTGATCATGTGAAGAACGATTAGAATGTCGTCACATGTTTACATCCAAAATGTATGTTTACATAGGTACTAGCCTGCCTTGTGATATTTATGCCGTGCATGCTAGTAAGTTGAACACCAAAGAGCTCGTCTAGGAAGTAACGTTATGATAGACGGGGTTACCTTCGAGGTAGTAGAGGAGTTGATCTACCTTGGATCCTTGCAGGCGGCTGACAACAATGTTAGATTCACGTTAGCATATTGAACACTCGACAACGAAGCACGGTACATCTGGCAATCTAGTTGGCGTCACGATCACAGTCACCCGTGCCGTCGAATTTCGTACAGCAATGTCACAGTGCAAAATAGAAGTGCATAAAGGAAAAAAAAAAGAAACAGTTTTGACTTCCGAGCAGTGTGCCGTCTGTGACATCGTCGTCGCTCATCGGTCGATAATGTAAACGGCACACTGCTCAGATGTCAAAACTGTTTCTTCTTTTTCCTTTACGCATCGCGATCAATTCCCACCACTCATGCTTGCTTGCAATAAACCTTGAAATGGAGGCCTTTTGTAATTTCCGTCTTTTGTAACATTTCCATGGGCTGCAAAAGGGTGAGTCGATAAGAGTGTCCAATATAGCTCTGGTCCTCATAAGTTCCTACCTTATGCTTCCACGGGTCAAGCGATGACAAAGACCGCCAGGTAGTGCAGCCTGAGTTGAGTACTGTTGTTCTTCTGACTTCAGCTAGATTGAGGAGGTACGTACCGAGTGTTTATTAACCAAGAAGGTGCGGCCACGGATGCGGCACAAACAGCGTCTGTTCTGGCAGCTGAGCCAGCGGCTCAGTATGCGATGCTCCTTCACCGGAAGCTATACCTAAGGTGGCAGCCCCGTCACAGTCCCAAGAAACACAGAAAACATCTTTGGTTATCCAAATTTTAAAAGATGTTTTTTAAGTATATTATAAGTGACTCATAATACATCTTGTGTTAGTTTCTAGCTCTAAGTATGCTAGGCGATAACAAACAGCACAGAACAAATATCATTTGTGGTACCATGCATGAGATACTTTTATATAACAATTAAACAACAAAATAATCCACCACATGAAGTATTTCAATCATGTCGCAACACTACTAAGTAAGACAAGAAGAAATAATCAATGTTTGCAATTTTAAAATCCTAAACCCAATCACTTTTTCGTTTCACAGGCGCATAGATGGTGAGCGGTTCATAGCAGCTTGTTTCACGAAACAGTAGAGTTTTCAATAATAATCACACATATTCCGTGTTCCGTCTTAGTCGAGCCACTATCAATGGTCCGTTTAACGTATAACCTCATCCTACGAGATGCACACCGACGCTCTAACAGGGAAAATATTCTAAAATCTGGCCATTTACACAAAACCAAAGCAGCTGCCTGAATCTATCCGGCGGCTCCAGTCATATCAACCTTCAACAACCAAACTATAAGCTATTCTGCAGCAACGTTTTGTTAACCGTTATGTGTCCGACAATTTTTTTGCTTTTTTCTACACCGTGCTTTTTAAATGGGCGCTGGGTACCCGGGTACCCTATCGGCCACATAAGGGTTAATCCAGTTCTCTGGAATCAATCGAAGAAATTTTACATTTGCGGTACTGCCGGTACCGATATCAGCTCCTCTTGATGGTTGCACACATTCGACCTTCACTCCAGCTGGCAGCTGGTATGAAATCCTGTCAGACCCGTTCCCAACGATCTGGTATACGGCTTTGCAATTCTTTAATGGACCACCTAGAATCCTCCGTAATCTATAAACCTCCGAAGAACCACAGCGACCAACAAGCAACGTTAGTGAGGCAATGTTTTGATATTTTGACAGCTGTTGCGCTGGTGAGAATGTAGTTATGCATAAATTATTTCGACGTTGTAAAAATGTTCACATCTCAAAAATATGGCTAATGTGTAGTTCTGTTGAAAACATGTATTTTTTTATGTATTATTAACGCTATTAAAACACTCTTCCATTAGCTGTTGTGGAGTTGTTATCGGAATGCTATTTTAGCGTAATTTTAGCTAATTTCCAAATCCAAACATTGGAATTGTTTATATATGTTTCGTACATTTTGTTCAGATTACTATACCGGTCAAAAGTATGTATACACAAATAAAAATATGTAACAAATTGGAAAATTTGTCATGTTTTTTTATGAACTAACTAGCTGTCCCGGCAAACGTCGTACTGCCTGCCTACTGTGTTTTTTGACATGCAGCTCCATAGGGAGGTCCCCCGCGAAGTCATGTGTATGGGAGCCCCCCGTTTCAGAGACCGGAGAGGTCTCACACCAGGCTAAGAACCTTCCCCGGTCCCAAACCCCCCTGCATACAAAATTTGAAGCCGATCGGTTCAGTAGTTTCCGTATCCATAGCGGTCAGACAGACAGACAGACAGACAGACAGACAGACAGACAGACAGACAGACAGAAATTCATTTTTATATATATAGATATATATAGATTTTGGTTTTAACTACATATTTTTCAATCTTACTAGGTCATAGCCAATAGTGAGCTGGCTGGTTAAGATCAATTTCAATTTCTAACTTTGTTAGAAATTCAAATTAATCTTAATATTTTTGAACGATACTGTAAGTCTCGTAGAAGAGCTGCCATATTGCTTTTTGTGAGGAATGAGGAAAATATTCCTTCAAACCGTACTATTTATTTGGCTCAACTTCCAATTTTCAATTAAATGCAACGGCGGTTAAATTTTGGATGAGTAAAAACCACTGTTTCACCATAAATCTAAAACCGCAAGTGGATTATATCTATTGCTATTGAATGATACCAATGTCATGATTTTTTATAGAAAATGTTTGCAAAATGTCATGCTTGGTCATTCACACTTATCGCTTAGATTTATTTCTTCCAGATAGCAAGAGTATATTTTCATTTTTGTTTTGCCGGTTGCTACTTAGCATACGTATTCATATATTTTCTATCCATATTGGTTTGTAAAATAAATGATAACCGTAGGTTGTTCTACCTACATATAGCCTAAGTACAACACATACATAACTTAATTTCAGCTAATCTATACATGAAAGTTGGATGGAATGCAATTATTAGTACTACATATAAGTGTATTGGGATACATCTTATATAACCTGAAAGATGTTTTACAAGCCGCCATTTTTTGCGCTGTTTTCAATATATACAGGGGATGGCCAAAATGTTTGGGATAGGCAACTTTTTGTTCTCTCACAAAAAAGTTCAACATGCTATAACTTTACTTATTTTCCTATATATGGGTAAAAATTTCAACCCGATATAACTTAATTCGCCGTGAGAAAATATTACATTTTATAACGTCGTATTAAGTATCAATATATTGTTGATAAACGTTAAAAAAATTCATTCAATTCGGTTCACTGGTTTCCGAGATATGATAGTTCAAAAAATAGTTGTCTAAAATCATTGGCGTCACTTGGTGAAATTCCTAGAGGGGGCTACAGTGTCATTTTCAGTATCCAAATAATCTCTACAATGTATTTTGAAGATATTCTAGGGAGGGCTTATGTGTTTCTAGGGGGGTCTAAGCCCCCTCTAGCCACCCCTTATGTACGCCAATGTCTAAAATATAGTGTTTTACGCGAACGGTTCTAACTTCGCGAAAAATTAATCAATCGAGCCCAAATTTGTACCAATGATGCACACATAATAGGTTGACAAACAGTCAAAATTTGAGATTTTTTTATGCACTCTATGAAAAGTTACAGCATGTTGAATTTTTTTGTGTGAGAAAAAAAGTTGCCTATCCCAAACATTTTAGCCATCCCCTGTAAGTGTTCAATTTTACGTAAATAATGCAAGAAAAATACAACATAACTAGTATGAAACGTGTATTTTAAACTATTATATAGCAAGCTGTGTTACTTGGGGTGGATGGGGGACATAAGGCCAACAACCTACTGTTCTCGAAACCCAAAATTCGTTACAAAAACCGAAAATAAAAGATTACGAACTGATTCAACGGCAACAAATTTAAGTGCGAAACAACGAACAAGAATTGGAACTGGGAATGTATTAATCCTAGCCCAGCAGGGTAAACTGGCACGACTAGCCAATTAGACATGCCGTATGAAGCTTGAGATCCCAGAAGCGAAGTCCGTTGGCCGAACTTTGAAGTACACAGATTGGCGTTGGGCCAAATTCTGCTATACTCTGGCCTAAGAGGTGAACACGCTGCTCGATGTGGGGTTGGTTTCCTGCTCAGCGCTCACGCCTACGCTGCGCTCATCAAGTTGAAATCTATTAATGAGAGGTTAATTGTAGCCAGATTCAGAACACGGGTTCGAAACCTTATGATGGCAACAATGACATAGTGATTGGGGGATCACTCTTTCATCATCGACCAGTTCAGAAAGTGACATGGGTTTCCCATGATGGCGTCACGGAAAATAAAATTGACCACATCTGCATCAGCCGAAAATGGAGACGGAGCCTTCTTGATGTGCGGAACAAACGTAGCGCCGACATTGCGTCCGACCATCATTTCCTAATCGGCGAGATCCGACTGCGTATTGCTAGGATCCATCGACAGGAGGAGAGAATCGGGCGTCGGTTCAACACACACCAACTGGAAGACGCTGCGGTGAAAAGGTCGTTCGTCGAGGAGCTAGAGAACCGTGCTGCGGATATTCCAGAAGGTGGAAGCGTAGAAGATCAATGGAGTGCCATCAAGAACGCCTTCATCGCCACCGGCGAGAATAATTTGGATGAGCTACGCACCCGGAGAAAGCAGTGGATCACAGATGATACCTGGAGGAAGACAGAGGAGCAAAGGAACGCCAAAGTCGCGATAGAGTGAGCGAAAACACGAGGAGCCAAAGCCGTAGCCCGTCAGCGCTATTCGGCTCTCGAGAAGAAAGTGAAACGCTCATGTAGACGGGACGAAAGAGCGTGGGCGGACTCCCTAGCCGACGAAAACGAGAAAGCCGCGACATCCGCTCCTCTACGATGTCTCACGTCGCCTTAGTGGGACTAAGATGAATGCTACGATGCCCGTTAAAGACACGTCTGGACAGTTACTGACCGACCCGGCTGACCAGCTGCAACGCTGGTTCGAACACTTTGGAAACCTTTTTCATGTGTCGGTCACGCCATCAACACCTCAGCATGATCCGCCAAGGGTTCAACGCATTACCCGTGTCAACACCGAAGATCCATCAGTGCAGGAAATAGAAACAGCCATCCGTAGCATGATATCGAACAAAGCCCCAGGGGTCGATCGCATATCAGCTGAGATGCTCAAAGCTGACCCCGTAGTATCCGCACAACTACTGCATCAATTATTCTGTCAGTTCCCATCCGTGTCGTTGCTAGAGCGAGGTAAGGATGTAGCCTATCACCGCTACTGTTCCTTATCGTAATCGACGAGATCCTAGGTAGAAAGGTGCGATTGATCATGAATCAAATCGTGGATTGCTGTGGTAGCCCATTACCATGGAGTACCTAAATGACTTTTAATTGGCTCATGACGTTGCTCTCCTATCTCAACGGCACTTTGATATGCAGAGTAAGCTCGATGAACTTGCCGAGCGCGATTTACGATAGCTGGGCAAGCAGTGGAGAATGTTCAAAGCTTTCAATATCTTGATAGCCAAATGGTGGCCGATGACGGCACCAAAATCGACATAGGTGCACTGATCAAAAAGGCGAGGGCTGTTTTTGCAAGTTAAAGAAATGTATGGAAAAACGACCAGATTAGTCAACGCACTAAAATCCGAATTTTCAACTCGAACGTGATATCTGTGCTGCTGTACGCTAGTGAAACTTGGTGTGAGTCAGTGAAGAACACTCAACGACTGCAGGTCTTCATAAATGTATGCCTGCGGTATATAATTTGTGCATGGCGGCCTCACAATTGGATCTGCAACGTGGGTCTGCATATTTGATGTCATTAAAGGCCGATAGCGACAGAAATTCTGAAGCGAAAGAGGAGATAGGTCAGCCACACCTTGCACAGGGGCGGATATAAAATCAGCAAACGAGCGTTAGATTAGAAACCAGCAGAATATCGCAGCAGAGGCAGACCCAGAGGCTCATGGCGGCGCAGCCTCAACAAGGAAGAAAAGCAAGTTGACAGAAATTTGACCTGGACACAGGTGAAGGCGTTGGCTGGCAATTGTCCAGGATGGAGATCTTTAAATTCGGCCTTCTACACCACCATGGATGCGCTCAGGACTGAAAGTAAGTAAGTAACTATCATTCCGATGATGTTAGACTTTGATTTTGTACTTTATGCGGATTCAGCCTTTTGAGATTCAGTCTAACGTATTTCAGTCTTACGTATTAAAAACATCAAGTGGTACTTGTCAAGTAATTGTTGAACGTTACTGTACCTGGGTACCGGACCATGGGTTATTCATTACACCTTCTATGATTGTAGAGATTTTTTCGCAAATTGGTTTGGAGATTTGCCGACTATTTGAACGATTTAACTCCGTCCGTAATCGATGCGAAGGATCCCGATGTGGTGCAGAAAACCATCAATGACTTCATGGTGCAGCTGTACACCCTCTGCAAAATGGTGCGAGCCGAGGAATTGGACGAAAGTAATTGCCTCGCCACGCATAATTACCCAAATGGCCGCTTTGAAAGGTCTTCGATTTGATTCGGTGTTTCTCTTTTCAGGATCGGCCTTTAAGTCACTCTACTTGGACGAAAATTACGAGGAGCACACGCCGGATGCCATCGTGTTGGAGTATCTGCTGAATTTGAAGTGTCTGTTCACGGTTCAAGAGTATGGGAAATTTTACGGAGTCATACCGGACATTTCGACTTTTAAGGACAAGGTTTGGCCCATACCGCACGATTTGACTCCCTACGATGTGTTCGAGACAGGGAAATATGAGATCAATATCACCTTTGGAAATTGATTTTTGCGCTTTTCTACAAGGTTGAAATAAATTTTGAATGTGTGAGTGATTTTATGTATTCGACAAAAATAAAAGGACTTAGATACCGAAGCTGCTGGGGCACGGCTATTCAGAAAGATCATTACTGAGTGAGAAGCACGTTTTATCTCAGTTGGGATGTTACTCCGAAGATAAGAAGAACATGAACAAGATTCTTACACCTCGGTAATATAACTGATGGCAAAATTCGACAAAGCACGATACAAAATTTCAAAATTAAATTTCAATATGGAATGAATGCGTGTTGTTATGACGAGGGGTCAATGAGCTGGCCCTACAGCAGAAACAGGCCTAGAGGGTCACAGTGGCACAATAACAACAACAGCAACAAATGCATATGTAAAGCAAGTCGACGATAGTTAGATCAGATAACAGCAAGTCCAATCGGAGTCGGCCAACCATGCATTATGGAGATCGTGCACGTTGACCTCTGCACTACACTACTCGGATTTTTCAAGATCTTATTTAGGCAGATATTTAACAATGACTACTATATGGAATAGATAGAACAAGACATAATGAAGCAGTAATTTGTATTTATTGATCACTCATTCTTAGTGTTGTCGGCAATGGATGTTTTCATTCTTGTTCTACTCTCATCTCCGATTGGAAAGCTACTTTTCCAAACAGCTTTCCATGGGAATTGATAGATTCTAAGTAATTTTTAACATGATTGATTTCAGTACGGATGCATCACATTCAGAGATCTTTTCTTAAATTGCCCCTAAAAGCGTTAGCGTTGCTTTGACATATTATTAGTGCTGATAGGTGCCGAGATTTTACGATGACAAAAAAGCCTAGGCCATTTGATTCAACGAAAAGCTATTTGCGTGGATCACTGCATTGCCATAATTTTGCATAAATTACCTATATTCATATTCATCGCACTAATCCGGGGGTACGGTAGTGCATAGTAAATGCTTTGACACCCAATTATAGGGAGTAGCACCAGCGTGGCGTAGGAAAACAGATCGACAATGTAAGTCATTATGCAGGAATGGAGCAAGCAAAACCACGCGGAAAGAGTGATTGATGACGCCTGTTTGCGCAACTAATGATGCCGACTTGCGACTTCAAATGGTGGGTAGGGTATGTTTCGCTGCGAGCAAGGTCGTTGCAGCAAGAAAGAAGGTGGCGATCCTAGGCGGAGTAGAATCATAAATTTTGAATGATTGTTTGACGGACATGTACTTGCTGTGAACTAATTAAACGTTGTAATGTTCTTATGGTCAGATTTACGAAATGACCTAGAGACCGAAACTACTCATGAATGGTTCTCGACGATCATCAGCTCGCGCATGTCTTCCCCACAGTAAAAGTAAAAGTAAAAGTTGTTTTTGGAACTGTATCAAATTGTCGATACCACGCTGCACTTAAGCTACTTTGAAGCATGACATTAAGTGAGACTGTGATGTCAGCAGCCAGCAGCAGCAGAGCAGAATGAGTCCGGTGGCGCGGTAATCGGTGAATGGGATAGGATACCAGTTTTCGGCAAGGCGGGCTCAGGTACAGCAACCTCTCTGGAAGAGCTTGTTTTGAATAGGTAGGTATTGCCAACGCCGGTTTGAAAGGCTCCGGAACGTCCCTCGCTGAAGTATGCTGGCAGATACACGTCGACAGTGTGTGATGAAGGTGATCGATAAAATGTTGCTGGACGGTTTATTTTTTTCTTGCGTTGCAAACTGTGCCAATTCGGTTCAAGGATAATTCTTTAGTCGTGACTTTTGGACCTCTTTTTTGGCTGATCTAGATTCACCCGGACAGATCTGCTGGAGGAATGTTAAATTTGGACTGTTGGCATTTGAAGCCAAGGCAATTAAAAGAGGTTCTTAGACCAAGCCTCTCCCCAACAATGAGAATTTATTAGTTTAATCTTGGTTTCTATCCAACATTTTTATTCATTTGAGTTCATGAAGCATGTAGACCAAATTTTGATCAGCAGTCCCGTATACTTTTGAAAATGCAACAAAAAATACAATAATTATAATGCAATGAATATTTAGCCCTTGTAGCTTCCGGCTTTTCCTTCTCTAAGCAATGGATGAAGAAAACTGATCAGCGGGAGGCTCAGGTGATGTGGGGTTAGGAATTACCTCCAACAGTCAACGAAAGAGGCAGGACTACATCCCCGACTTACTAAACCGATCTCATTACCGCCAAGTTGAGTGACTCTTCAGGACCAGCGAAGATATTGCTTCGGAGAGGGACACATCGTACCCTCGAGATTGGCTGCGTAGCCTTGTAGATACGAACATCATGACATGCTCTTTTAGGAGGATACTAAGATAATGTGCGGTGCATAGCCAAATTCTCGAGTGTCCAACTCCAACTGCACCGCAAGTATCAAGAACTGATAACGAGCACATCGTGATTTGACCTACTGAAGGTGAGGCCCTATCAGCTAGCACACAAAACGACTTACCGAGGATCGCTTTCCATGCTCGGGTCCAACCCATTGACCATCGCCATGACTGGGACGCTACCAGGATGTTTTCCGTGCGGCCACCTTTTCGATACGAGGTCCGAATTCGACCGTGAACTTTAACCGCAACAACTTGTCGTACATGCCATTTCATAACATTTCGTAACACAAGAATCAGGTTGAAACCTTTCCGAACTCTTGCGCTTCCGACTCACATCTGTGTCGTATACATGTACTCGATTTTGGAAATGTCTTCCGAGAATCTTGGTAATTTTGGTAATCGAGAACATAGCGTCTATGAACGACTTCCCTTTCCGGAAGCTGAACTTGTTACTTGAGAGACCATCTACAACCTTAGTGTGCCTAAACAGTCTGCTGAGGATGATCCTCTCGAGCACCATCCTTGCCGTATCGAGCTAGCATATTGGTCTATATGTCGACGGGTCTTCGGTTTGTTCCCCGCCTTTGGAAATAGGACCAGGCTCTGCCGTTTCCAAACCCCTGGGGAGACTCGTTCAGATCACAGGAGCTTTTGTAATAGCTACATTTAGGGCCAGATTTGGAACTCTATCTGGACCTGGGGCCATACTTACTCTAAAGGATTCTGCAGTCCCCAAGAGGTTTCTCATTGGTTACCGTCCTCGCATCGCCAGCCCCAATCCCCAGCGATCCTACGTAAGGAGGCCAAGGACTAAGAACATAATGTGAAAAGAGTCCCTCGATGATCCATCTCCACTCTTCAGTATCTCTGGAGATTGCTTGGCAGGAGCCATTTTACTTCTTGTCTTGGCCATCACGACCCTGTATAGGCATCCCCCCTTGGGTTTGTAGTGGCGCTCTGATAGAGATCCTCACAGCAGGCCTTTTTGCTTAGCCTTGTCTCGGTTTTTAGTGCGACTTCAGCAGCCACGATCGCCACCCGTCGTTCTTTTCGCTCCTCATCAGCACGTGCTTGGCGCATTCGTCGCCTAGTCCGTTGACAGGCGCGGATAGGGCTAGAGTGGACTAGCCTTAGGTATGGTCGCATCGCACGCACGCAAGAGCCCTGCTTCCAGCTCGTCCCCGCTTAAACCGAGTAGGTCTTGCTCACGGCGGCGTAGCGCCGCCCTAAATACCTCGTTGTCGAAGTATGCACACTTAGAAAAAATCACCGACTTCGGTAATATTTTACCGAAATTTCAACCGTTAAGTTTTTTACCGGAAAATTCGGTGACGTTTACCGAACTTCGTTAACATTCGACAGATAAATGATAACATTTTACCGAAATTTGGTAATTTTTACAGGATTTCGGTAAAAAACCATAACCGAACGCTCAACAGTTGAGATTTCGGTAAAAATTACCGAACGCGACTAGCTGTGTGATGTCTTCCACCTACGAGGGCTTCCCAACAAATATTATTGCTGTACAAAAGCTGAATAAACCACTCTCAAGCCAGAATTTGAAAATTTTGGCTGAATAAGCTGTTATTCAGCTATCATTGTTACATGGGTTGAGCTTGGTCTATTCGCCCCTTTATCCACCTGCTGCCTGCTGTTATTGTAGCCAATACAGTAAATAGCGAATACTACTTAGGTGTTCGCTATAAGTATCGGCATCATCACCCTCCAGTTCGAACTACTTGTTGAGCAAGGACTACAAAGAGTAACATCGATGATCAACTCCACTCCGTTCCGACAAAAGACACTTCTGGTACCAACCCTCCCAAGCAACACACATGGTTACAAAACAGTGACGGCAGCGTATGTAAGGGTTGCGCAGTAAGTCACAGTGACTTCTGTGCAACCATTACATACGCTGCCGTCACTGTTTTGTAACCATGTGTGTTGCTTGGGCTAGGCCAAATGACCAATGCTTCAAGCAGGATCTGACCTCGGTGGTTCATGGAACGGGTTGCCAATTCCACGATCTAGGCATTGAAGTCACCCGCTATTAACACCGCCTTTGTCCTGTCAGCACAGTCATCATGTAGTCCAGGATCTGCGTGAACTGCTCGATCGAACACCGTGGAGGTACATACAGTGTATCAAACAATTGTCCGTAGAGCTATTTTTTCGTCAAAATATTTTTTTATTCAAATGTTTGTAACTTTTTTATACGTTAATCAAAAACGCTGAAATTTTGACCAATCATGAACCATTGGTAAAATTTTGAGTGAGATTGAATAAGTTTTCTGAAAGTTATAGAACTTTCAGTAAAGCTTGATGGTTTGGAAAACAAAGGTTCATTACTCTATATATTAAAGAATAATGGATGAAATATTTTCAAACTAATACGCAATCTTGTTAAAGTTAATTTGTTCACTACAAAAAAATATGAAAAATATGCTTATGTAGTCGACGATGTTTATAAATTTTCCATATTTTGCAAATATAATCTGTCAAACTTTTTCCATTACATTCATCCATTTACATTAATTGGAAGAAAAATACATAGGTCCTACTCTACACGTAGTTTAGTAGGTCCTGTATAAAAATATTACATTAAGAGAGTTTTAGGAAGATGAAAACACCTGGCACTTTTATTTATCAAAATATGATTAATTTCCAAATAATACACGGAACTTATACAGATTTTTCATATTTTTGTAGTGAATTTAAACCTCAAATGAAGCTGCATATGGAAGCCAAAAAACACACAAAAAACATGAAAAAGTTTCATAAAGTATATACTGAGATATAATGTTTTTAAAATATGTTCAAAAACTTATTCAATCTTGCTCAACGAAGCTTTGATATACTGTTTATGATTTACCAAAATTTCTGCGTTTTTTATTTACGTATGTAAAAGTTAGGCACATTTGAATGAAAAAATATTTTGAAGAAAAAAATGATGTTTGATACACTATAGCAGCAACAAAAGCACCTCAACAACCATGAAGCCATTTTCAAGCTAGCAAATTAAAAGGAGCAGCGTCGCGTGGGAAGCCATTTATTTAGTTAATTATCGTAAAATTTATTGTACTAATGGAGTATCCATAAATGACGTAGCTTTTTTGGCCGATTGTAGATACCCCATCCTGTAGCATATTTTTTAAACCCTACTGAAGGGAATAATTTCAACAGTATATTTCGGAATGGTCATTATCTGTCATTGTACCCTTATCAGTGCTGAAAATGTCATTTCGACATACATATCTAAAATCAGGAACATCCAGCTCTCTGAAACGATAAGAAATACGTTATGTAGATGGGAAGGGATAGCAGGGGAGGGTGTAGTAGGAATTGGTGTATGTTATAAAAACTAAACAGGCAACTGTTAGGGTCAGTGCCGCAAATGTCATATCTTAATTCAACCACATCCAGCTCATTTTAGAAGCTCAACCTGAGAATATGGTATATGAAAAACTTGTGCGGCTAGACCAGCTCTACAAGAATATCACAGAAAAGCCGATCATTTTCGAATATTCAAGATAAATGTCATGGACAACCTTCAAAAATGCCAATGATAGGTATATATGGTAATTATCATTGACGGCATTTTTCAAAGGTAGTTCGTGACATTTACTTTAAATATTCAAAAAGAGCGGGTTTTCCATGACTTTCTTGTAGAACTGGTCTAGCCGCACTAGTTTTTCATATACTATATTCTCATGTTGAGCTTTTAAAATGAGCTGGATGTGGTTGAATTTAGATATGACATTTGCGGCACTGACCCTTGAGACTAACTGAGGCTTACAAACTGCTCAATCGACCCAGTGGCTAAACCAAGACTCCCGGATAACTAGCTCAGTAGCATGAGACCCCTAGAGCTGGGTCTACAGGGTCGGCATGCTACTGGGTAATTCGGAGGGGCTACGCGGAACAACGGGTGCAGAAACTATGGTATTTCTTTGGGCTATGACAGAGTGTGTGTGTGTATGGAGATATAAAGGCAAATTTATTGAAAGTTACTATGTTGGTTCTAATTGGTTTATTTGGGCTATGGCGGGTTGTGGTTGATGAAAATCGTTGGGTACGTACCGGTGTGCTGGCGAGCGCTCGCTGACGGCTGCTGACGGCAATGGCGGATGACGGTGTCGGTCCTTATGGTCCGGTAGGTTTCAGAATGGCGGATCTTGGAGTTTGGCTAGCTTAGTGGAATGACGAATCCACGGATTTTAGGCCACTTTCGTGTCCTAGACTTGGCTACGGCGTCTTCCTTCTTTGGCACGATCGACGGGCCACGGACGAGACCGTATTGGCCACGCCGAGAAGGGTCCTCTTTGGTGATTAGGGCTGTTAGCCCGAGGAGCTCTCTCACGGTTGGTGAGTATGACCAGAGAGCCTGGTCTTTTACTGTTAGGCGTAGACCGGTGAACCGATCTAGGCCGAATCGTGTGGACTGTGAGGGGCGATTCCGTGACAGTACCAAAATGGTAGTTCAAAAGGTCCTGTTGGAATGATCCGGAATAAAGGCACTGGTATCACAGAGACCATTTAATGTGGCATACCTGAATGAACTTAGGCTGGACTCAAGCACTATACTCGTTCACTGAACTTCTTACAAAAAGCCACTTTTAAATAAAACTCACTTGTGTCTCACACGAACGCCGAATTGAAAGTGATCATGGCGATCAGCTCAAGTCTTAAAATGCCCTCCAGTCCATGCCTTCCCATTGTTCCTTAATCGTTACTCCATGTTTCCTATCCTTGGTAGCAGCACCACCCATTATGCTACCGGTTTGCCTACTTTTACTGCCACAGTTGATTTTCGCCCGCCACCCATTTTTGCCATAGTTTATTCAAATTACATTTAACATTTAGCTTACAACATATTTCTACTACCTAATACAGTTTACAATTTTAGTCTAACTCTAACCAATTCTATTTATTCCAAACACTTAACAAACAAACACTATAGTTTCCTCAACAATACGCACAAATTAAAAATAATATTGGGATAATTGTAACTGAACGGTTACACTATCCTCCCGCCACGGTAAATAATTGAAGTACTTCAATTATTTATTTATTTTTACCTACATAATACATTAACTAGTTAACTGAAACACGAAGACAAATGTCATTATTTTCTTTTTTTTTCTTTTTTTTTTGTTTTTTTTTTTGAATCGCGAAGCAGTATAAAATTGATTAAAATTTACTTGGACATAACACAACATTTTAAAATCGGCTGGCAACTAAAGGTCAAATTCCCCTAAAGAATTTGCCATAATTACGCACGTGTGAAATTATCCTGTTGGTATGCATGTAGATAAGCACGAACACTTTATGGTTAAACGATCTTTCTAGTTCATCCATTACTCAATTTCATCCCGACCTACCAACTGTAGGTAATGAAATAGAGAAGGTTGATTAGTTGACTGAACACGCTGTACGAACTAACACGAATAGGACAGTATTTCAACAAAAAAAATTAATTGCCAACTAAACTACAAACTATTTGAAAATCAATGACGCAAAAACAAATTAAAATAATGGTGAATCGGACATACAACGAATTAAAATTGGTCTATGAGGTGGTAAAATTTATGAGGATGATTCCCAGCATGATTCGATCAGGCGGCCGTCCTGATCATGGCGGAACAATACTGGGAACGAGCCCAAATTTCTTCACGCTATTTGCAACCGTGTGGTAGCTATGCCTATTGTTAAGGTACGTGCTCAGTTCTCTTGCTCGCGATCGCGTTTTAATTGCAGTGACAAATTAAATCGTACCAAATACTACAAAAAACTACGAATACGGAAAACAACTATATACAACATGCAAAACAATATTTCTAACTATTATCTCTCCTTTTCAGGAAAGCATTCTCCATCTTTACGTGCTAGCACGGTTCTTTTGAATGGCGCCTATTCAAAAGAACAATTTTTCTTCATTCTTCATCTATCCCTAATTACTAACTCTTCTATGATGTCATTATTATACTTTTGATCTAATTTTATTGCATTTGATTTTCTACATCGGCAGAGATTGAGCGAACCGATCGATTGTTGGGCCTGTAGAGGCGACTCAATTCGTTGGGGTTCTCAGAGTGATCTCTCACGACGAACCAACACTCTCATGAGTTCCTCTACTATCTCTCACGACATCTGATGGTATTACCGAGAGCACGGTGATGCAGAAGAGCGAACGTTCAACCCCATGACGAGTTCAGCGAACTTGGTCGGTCGATGACCTCTGTTGTTTACAACCATTCGATGAAGAGAGCGCAACATACTGGATTCGTAAACACTATCCTCAATCTTTATCGAACAGTTTAATTGGAGTTATTATTATTTTAGGTCCTAACATCCTCCCCTGGACGAAGATCCGCAGCGGAGAATACCCCGAGGACCTTTCCGGAATCGTCAGCGACCTCGTAAGAACTGGATCCGCGCTTGGCGACGACCACACATGGGGTGTATACAAGCCCGTATTTCGCGTTGTATCGTTCAGCGGCGGATGATGGTTTAAAGTTCCGCTTATAAACCTTCTGTCCAACCTGGTAAGTCGGACAAAACTTCCTATGCCTCAAATTGTACGTTTTCCGGCTTTTCTCGTGACTTTTCTTCAAATTTTCTTCAACGATTTTGAAGACTTTCTCATTCAATTTTCGGCGTACATCATCTCGTTCCTCAACTGAGATCTCTTTATCTTCCCTTTCCAACCCTTGGTGATCTTCTCGTGACCATAGAGAATTCGATAGGGAGAGAGACCAGTTGAGGCGTGGATGGTTGTGTTTACCAGCTCTTCTACTTCCGCGATTTTTGTGTCCCACAACCGTTGATCTTTCTCCATGTAGGTCCGTAGACAGGCGTTGATCGTCCTATTAGTCCTTTCGACCGGATTCGCCTGGCTATGGTGGCGTGAATTCGGCCAATGTTGGATTCCTCGACGAGACAGCAGTGCCTGAAACTCTTTACCTACGAATGTAGTGGCATTATCCGAGATAACGACCTCCGGAGTGCCAAAGCGTCTGAACCAGCAATCCTCCACGATTTGGCACACTTGTTTGCTCTCAATTTTCCTCACGGGTACTAGCAAGGTCCATTTGGAAAACAAGTCCATCAATACTAGCAAATGGCTTTTCCCGCTACGACTCCTAGGAAGATTTTGAATAAAATCAAGTGCTAAAATTTGAAAAGGTTTGTTGGTTAGCCTCTGATTCCCCATGGCAGGTGCTGTTGACACAGTCGAGGGTTTACATTGTCTGCATACGCTACATGCCTGGACATATTTCTTAGTTTGAAGAGCCATTTTTGGCCAATAATACCGCATTTTCAATCGATGAATCGTCTTTTCGTAACCCGGGTGCAATGTTTTATCATGCTCTTGTTCTAAAATATCCTGGCGCAAATCATCGGGCAAGCACAGCTTCCACTCGAAACGGTAGTCCATTGCATCCGTGGGCGACGAAACCAATTTATACAGCTTATCCTGTTCTATTTTGAAATCGGAGAAATCGTCTGGACGTTCCAACACCTTCTTGTATACCGAAGAGTACCAGTCATCCTTGCTCAGGTCAATCGCTTCAACTGCACGGGAAAGTGCATCCGGAACCACGTTTTCGGACCCTTTCCGGTGTTTCACCAGCATGTCGTATTGCTGAAGCAACATGCTCCAGCGGCTGAGCTTGGATGACGGTTTCCACTTCGAGTTCATTATAAATGAGAGAGCAGTTGAATCCGTAATCAACGTGAACCGTGCTCCCTCCACGTAAGGTCTAAACTTCTCTATGGATTCCAAAGCGGCCACTCCTTCCTTTTCCGCAGCTTTCCAGGAACGTTGCGATGAAGTTAGCTTACGAGAAAAGTAAGCAACCACATGCTCCTTCCCCTCCACCTCCTGTGTGAGAATTCCGGCTATTGCGGTATCGCTGGCATCGGTCTGGATCGTAAATGGTCTTCCGAAGTCTGGACAAGCTAGTATTGGCGCCGTAATTAGCTTTTCTTTAAGACTAACGAAAGCATTTTCAGCTTCGTCATTCCATTGAACAATTTTTGGCTTTCCTCTCAGCAAATTAGTGAGAGGAGCTGTTATTTCGCTAAATTCTGAAATAAAACGCCGGTAATAATTCACCATGCCCAAGAAACGCCTCAGCGATCTCACCGATGTGGGCCTCTCAAAGTTGACTATCGCCTCGATTTTATCAGGATTCGGTCGAATCCCCTGTTTTGACAGCACGAATCCCAAATATGGAAGTTCTGACACACAAAACTTCGATTTTTCCATGTTTATCGAGAGATTGGCAGCCCTAAGCCTTCTAGCTACGTCCTTCAAGCTCCGGAGATGTTCCTCAAACGTGTTGCTTACAATGACGATGTCGTCAAGGTAAACAAACACGTTTGGTTCCAGCTCACCATACCCCAGCACCTGGTCCATCAAGCGCGACAGTGTCGCCGGACTATTGACCAGCCCAAATGGGAGTCTGGTAAATTGGAACAGTCCCCTTCCAAATATCCGAAATGCCGTATACTTCCGAGATTCAACATCTAACGGGATTTGCCAGAAAGCCTTGGATAAATCTATCGTCGACAAATATCTTGACGCTCCCAATCTGCCTAAAATGCGGTCCTGGTGTGGCAGAGGATAAGCATCCCTCCGGGTCCTTTCATTCAGTTTGCGTGCATCTAAACACATCCTCACTTTAACACGTCCTTCAGCATTCGACTCACCTTTCTTAGTTACTGGAACAATCAACAAGGCCCAGTCGCTGTTGGAACGTTCCACAACGCCCGAAGCAATCCATTTATCCAGCTCCTCATTGACGCTTTTCTGGATTTCCGGGGACCATGGATAAGGATTCAACCGAATTGGTCCTGCATTCTTAAACTGTTCTTCAAATTCAATCTTATGTGTTATCAAAGGTGTAACTTCCAACTTTGTACCTTCATCGAAGACCTTAAACTCCTGTTTAACCTCTCCTAACAGCCGCTCCTCCTCAGCAGTCAAACGTTGCTCTTCTTCCGGTTCAGCTCCTATCTCATCAATCAAACATTCGTCCTGGTTTACGGTGGGTTCTATGTTGAAAAGTTTCCAAAAATTCATTCCCAGAATGAGACGACGATTGAGCGATGGTGCAACGACGGCTGTAACAATCTTAGTTTTGCCATTAAACGTCATAGGCAAATTCACAAATCCGGTAACTTCCATTGGCGATCCTCCAGCAGTGACCAGTTTTAACCCGGTTGGCTGCAGCTTCAGCTTCAAATCTCTCAGCAGCTTCATGCACCCAAACCCCAAAACCGTCATCTGCGCTCCGCAATCCAATAATCCAATTACCTGAATCCCCATGACATCTACTTTAGCAAAAGGGCGATTGTCCCCGTCGACCTGCACTATGAGCTCTCCGACCTCCTGAGTAGAAGAAACGAACCTAGTTAGAGGCTTTTTATAACTGCATCGACGACCCCTCACATCGACTGCTTCTCGTTTTTTTGCACAAAACGGACAATCCGGTTTTCTGAAACCTTGAAATCCACAGGTGGAACAGAAAATTTCCTTGGGCTTCAAGCAGGCGCTAGAATGGTGATAGTTACCCCGGCAATTGAAGCAAACCGTCCTCTCCGGAATCCGATAGGCTTCGACTCTCTTTTGCAGAAGCTCTTTGCTGCAACCTTCCCCCGGGTTCACATCCGCCGGTTTCTTGTTTGACTTTTGTTGATCAGTTTTACGTTGCTCCGGCATTGGTTTTCTGGGACCTCGATTATCGTTCCTCGGACCCTGATACGCACCAGCAGTTTGATTTCGCCACTCTGATCTACCCTTGAACCCCGTATCCTTCCAGTCATTTCGCGGTGGCTGCTGTCTACGTTGTACTGGACTCCTGCTGATCTCGTGGATCTGCGACGATCTGGTACCCTGATCACCTTCTGATTTGCGGTACAAAAACCAGTTTGCAGAGTCCAGCTTACGCCCCCACACTTTCAACATCCTCAACGTTCGGACCCCTTTGACTAACAAGGAGTTTTTATAGTCCGAACGGAGATTCCGGAAAATGATATCAAACTTCCTATGTTCCGTCGGCGGGACGGCCATCTGCTCAAAAATCTCCTTGATTGCGTTGTAGTAGTCTTGAAACTTCTCTCCTCTTTTCTGTCTCCTAGCCGCTGCTTGCTGTTCATAGTGGTAGTCCATGTCCGGCGGTTGATATTCCAGCTTCAACTCAGCTACCAGCTCGGTCCAATTTCGGAACTCGCGATTCCTCCTTCCTTCTATGTACCAGGACCTCGCATCGCCGGAAAACAAGTGGATCGCCTCGCTGAATAGTGTCCGCTTACTAATGTTCTCCGCCTCAGCCATGAACTCCACTTCTGATATAAACTTGTTCAACCCTCTTCCGTCGTCCCTTCCGTCGTATTTCAACTTCCAGTCACAGACTGGCCTAGGCCTTCGCTTCAATCTCTGGTTGCGCTCAACTTCCTCCCTATCTGTATCTGTATCTACTATCTCTGAGTCTTGATCGGTTCCTGCTTCTTTTTCGCTTAAAACGTCAGACGAATCTGAGTTGGCTTCTTCGTTCCTTTTCTTGACCACTATCTTCGCGCCTCTCTGTTCACCTGTCATGTTCAGTTGCCTTTTCTTTTCAGCCTTCAATGGTAGCGACATATCCTTCTTCCCTAACTGCCTACTTGACCGTTTCTTCTCATTCTCACGAGCTCGAGATGTTTCTGTTCTAGCTCCTAAATTAAGCGCCCTTAATTTGGTTGTAATCAATTGGTCCACCCGCTGCATGATCCGCTCCACCAGTTCATCAGCGTTGACGACCTGGTTTTCGCGGCTCTTGGGTGTGCTGGACCTCCTACTTCTCACATTTCGCATGGTAAACTCAAGATCTTCCGAGAAAACCTCGTCCTCGCTTACCTCTCTTTCTTCCTCAGTTCGCGGGTTTGAATCTTCTTCTTCTTCTTCTTCTTCTTCTTCTTCTTCTTCTTCTTCTTCTTCTTCTTCTTCTTCTTCTTCTTCTTCGCTTTCATCTCTATTAGGCTCTTGAGAACTCTGTTTTGGTAAGTTCCTTGCAGATGGTTCTCCTACAACCTCTGGGTCCTTGCTACTACTACTCCGCGGAAAATACTCGTTCAACAGCCCGAGAACTATTTGTTCTAAGCCGGCGGTGTTGAACACTTTCCTCAACCGTTGCAACCGAAAGTACAAGTGAACCAGGCGCGTTTTAAACTGTGGAAATTCTGCTTTCTTAGCCTTCCTGTTTTCTAGGGAATCTCTAATCATTGCTATTTTCTCCTCGACTTGACGCGATTCCGATTCACGAGCCTCAACTATTACACTCCGTGACACGAATCTGTTTGAATCTTTTTCCTCCTTCATTGCACCTCGTAATTTTCTACGTTTTATATCCCTAGATTCACCACTAGAATATTCTACTTTGCGAAGTACAAGTTCGTATTCCAGCTCGTCATCAAGCAGATGGTTCACGTTCATCGAACGGTATTGGCTGGCGTATTTAGAGTCCATCGTGATTAAAGCAAACAGATTATGTACAGCAATTCAAGAAAACTTCAATAAAATTTAAAATTCAAAATATATACACTTAGAAACTAGATAATAAATTCAAATTCATAAGAAAAATCAATAAAATTCAAAACTTAAGCTAGAAAATAAGAAACGATGAAGAAGAAATTCAAAAATGGCTAAAATATAAACGACTCATAAGAAAGTGATCATTCGTCATAAATAATTCCAAAAGTCCCAGTGAAGAAACAGGGGTGTAAGCAGTAATAAATAACAAAAGTTCCATAAACAAATAGAAAAGTGCATAAATAAATCAAAAGTTTCCATAAATAATTGATTTTTGAGCAATTAAAAACGCCAAAAATGCAATGAATAATTCAACTGTTGCAATAAAAAAAGCCAATTTTCCCACCAAAAAACTTCGAATTTTCCATAAATAAATCCGATTTTTCCATAATAAATTGGGAAATTCACAATAAAAAAATATCTAAAAAGCAATAAATAATTCAAAAAGTGCAATAACAAAAAAATAAATTATCAATAAATGTCAAAAAAACGAGCAATAAACGTAAATGCATTTTGAGCCAAAAATTACATAGACCATGCGGCGAAGCCGCATAGAGGATTGAGGAACTGAGGCGGCAGAAGGCCGCCGAAGTTTCCGATATCCGATGCACCGCAACTGCATCGATTCGGTTCTAGGCAAACCACAGATTCAAGAATTTGCCCGGTATAATGCAAACATAGATGTTATCCCTTTTTTTAGGTCCGACGAGCGATAGCGAGTTCGGACAGCAAGCAATTGCTTGGTAAATTGCAATCATAGTTACGCAAGCTTTTCAGTCGATTCAATCATATAAGTGCGATTCAGCATTTCACTGTCTCATACTTTTCTGCATTTGTTTTTCATGGGTAATTTCGTCATTTTTTATTGCATTTTTTGAATTTTTTATTGCTTTTTCGATATTTTTTTATTGTGAATTTTCTAATTTATTATGGAAAAATCGGATTTATTTATGGAAAATTCGAAGTTATTTGGTGGGAAAATTGGCTTTTTTTATTGCAACAATTGATTTATTCATTGCATTTTTGACGTTTTTAATTGCTCAAAAATCAATTATTTATGGAAACTTTTGATTTATTTATGCATTTTTCTATTTGTTTATGGAACTTTTGTTATTTATTACTGCTTACACCCCTGTTTCTTCACTGGGACTTTTCGAATTATTTATGGGAAATTTTGTATTTATTATGGAACGTTTAATTGTCTGCCATTCAAAAATAATTCAATGAAGCGTGCTATCTTTCGTGTTGTTTTGTACTGTGAAATTTAGTTCATTCAGGACCTTTGATGTTAAAGTGTAATTGTATTAGTGTAAGTCCTTTTAGATTAGCCCCCAGTGTCAATTCCAAAATTTGTCCTAGTCTCCGAAATCAATCAAATTTTTACTGCTCTCGTGCCTCTTTTACTTCTTTTCTGCACTTTTCCGAAACCGAATGTGACCAATGTCTTCACGCTTCAATCCACCAACTCACGCACTATGATTAGCGGTTTTCAAGTGTCGGACTGTACAATCAACTAGGTAATTGATTGTACACTCACCTGTCGCCCAGTTAAAAAAAATCTCAAGATTTTTTTTAAAATACTAATCGATCCTCCGATTACCGTTCACGACTTTAACGTTGGTCGCCAATTGAGACTAACTGAGGCTTACAAACTGCTCAATCGACCCAGTGGCTAAACCAAGACTCCCGGATAACTAGCTCAGTAGCATGAGACCCCTAGAGCTGGGTCTACAGGGTCGGCATGCTACTGGGTAATTCGGAGGGGCTACGCGGAACAACGGGTGCAGAAACTATGGTATTTCTTTGGGCTATGACAGAGTGTGTGTGTGTATGGAGATATAAAGGCAAATTTATTGAAAGTTACTATGTTGGTTCTAATTGGTTTATTTGGGCTATGGCGGGTTGTGGTTGATGAAAATCGTTGGGTACGTACCGGTGTGCTGGCGAGCGCTCGCTGACGGCTGCTGACGGCAATGGCGGATGACGGTGTCGGTCCTTATGGTCCGGTAGGTTTCAGAATGGCGGATCTTGGAGTTTGGCTAGCTTAGTGGAATGACGAATCCACGGATTTTAGGCCACTTTCGTGTCCTAGACTTGGCTACGGCGTCTTCCTTCTTTGGCACGATCGACGGGCCACGGACGAGACCGTATTGGCCACGCCGAGAAGGGTCCTCTTTGGTGATTAGGGCTGTTAGCCCGAGGAGCTCTCTCACGGTTGGTGAGTATGACCAGAGAGCCTGGTCTTTTACTGTTAGGCGTAGACCGGTGAACCGATCTAGGCCGAATCGTGTGGACTGTGAGGGGCGATTCCGTGACAGTACCAAAATGGTAGTTCAAAAGGTCCTGTTGGAATGATCCGGAATAAAGGCACTGGTATCACAGAGACCATTTAATGTGGCATACCTGAATGAACTTAGGCTGGACTCAAGCACTATACTCGTTCACTGAACTTCTTACAAAAAGCCACTTTTAAATAAAACTCACTTGTGTCTCACACGAACGCCGAATTGAAAGTGATCATGGCGATCAGCTCAAGTCTTAAAATGCCCTCCAGTCCATGCCTTCCCATTGTTCCTTAATCGTTACTCCATGTTTCCTATCCTTGGTAGCAGCACCACCCATTATGCTACCGGTTTGCCTACTTTTACTGCCACAGTTGATTTTCGCCCGCCACCCATTTTTGCCATAGTTTATTCAAATTACATTTAACATTTAGCTTACAACATATTTCTACTACCTAATACAGTTTACAATTTTAGTCTAACTCTAACCAATTCTATTTATTCCAAACACTTAACAAACAAACACTATAGTTTCCTCAACAATACGCACAAATTAAAAATAATATTGGGATAATTGCAACTGAACGGTTACACCCTAATAGTTGCCTGTTTAGTTTTTATAACATACACCAATTCCTACTACACCCTCCCCTGCTATCCCTTCCCATCTACATAACGTTTTTCTTATCGTTTCAGAGAGCGAGCAATGGCGCTTAAGCCTAGGCTTGTTAGCCAGGACACAGTGTAAATGCCTGTGCCCCATCCCTGAAGAAAAATTGACAACACCTTTTAGCTACATCACTCCCAACGTTGGTGTTTAAACATACTAAACACTTACACTCACATCAACACAACTACATGTACTACTCAAATACACTCACACAATCTTTGTCTTGTCGCATCACTCGCTTATTGTGAATCCCAAATTAACCCATTCCAAATATCCAACTCCTTGACACTTATGAAGGGGCCGATGAGTCGCTATAATAAAGTAGGTTCATATCATCACATCCTTTCCTATCCTCGTAACGGAGAAGATGGGTGTGGCCGGTAATGGAAGTTTTCATGTCTTTTTTACTTCAACCTCTAGTTGGATAGCTATTCCCTCTCAAATAGCATAGAGGCTTGCAGCAAAAACCTAACCTCATCGAATTCTCATACGATTTGTAAACATTGCCCTCAACTTTTTTTTTGAGGGCAAGGACGGCTTTATGGACCGACGCCGAAGGAAAGAAAGAGAAGGAGACAGCGATGACGTCAGCGTGCAGGCGCTCATTCCATAAGCAATTATGCCGACACCTCTCAAACGTCAAATTTCGTGTGAGAGTAAGCAGGCCAGTATAAATTCATGCAGTGATCCATGGTCCACTGCACAAATTTCATGCTGGCCTGCTTACTCTCACTGAAAATCTGACGTTTGAGCGGTGTCGGCATCTCCTAAACGTCAAATTTTCTGTGAGAGTAAGCAGGCCAGCATGAAATTTGTGCAGTGAACCATGGATCACTGCATGAATTTATACTGGCTTGCTTACTCTCACACGAAATTTGACGTTTGAGAGGTGTCGGCACCGCTCAAACGTCAAATTTTCCGTGAGAGTAAGCAGGCCAGCATAAATTCGTGCAGAAGTTCATAGCAGTATTATTGTTATTTATGTAACGAGTTGCAAAAAGTTGATTTTTCAGCACGAGTCGTACATTTAAATACGAACATTTAAATACGAAGAGTGCTGAAAAAATCGAGTTTTGCAACGAGTTCCATACAAAATTTTATGCAATGATTTTTTCATAATGCAACCCATTTGAGTTGCATAATGTTCATAATGCAACTCAAATGAGTTGCATTATGAGCATTATACAACTATTTTTCATTATGCAACTCATTTCAGTTGCATAATGAGCCAGGTCGGAAAAAATGGCCATTATGATACCAAAATGAGTTATATAAAATGTAAATTATGATACTGAATTGCATAAAAGTTTTAACATGACAACTTTCAGTATGCAATCTACGAATTACTCCGTTAATACGCAACGCAACGCATACACCAATTCCTACTATACCAACCCAATTATTAACTTTTAGTCGAATAGATAAAAACAGGATAATATTCCTCCTTGTGCTCTGTCTTATTCTTCTTTATGGCACAACTTTCCTTCCGGAATTTGGCCTGCCTCGCTTCAACTTAGTGTTCTTTGAGCACTTCCACAGTTATTAATTGAAGGGCTCTATTTGCCTGCCATTCCATGAATTTGTACATCTTGAGGCAAGCACAATGATACACTATGCCCAGGGAGTCGAGAAAATTTTCCCGACCGGAACGGGAGTCGAACTCGCCGTCTCCGGATTGGCGATCCATAGCCTGAACCACTAGACTAACTGGAGACCTCTCTGTGCATTAGGGTCATTTTTGCCACAAACCGTGCACTACTACCAAACGTGATGCATTAGGAAAGTTTAAACCATCTTTGAAACTAAAATAAAAGGATTAAGGTTTTATGACGGTTGTCATAATGTTACTTGAGCGAATATATAGTTCGTAGCAAATTCGAAGGCTCCCTCTTTCCCACCCCCAACAACATCAACACCACCATGGCCATGGCAAATTGTTTGTCATAACCAAGTCAGTTCATTGAACCACACGATGACGACAAAGAATATGATCCAGCATCAGATAGCCCTCAACAATCTAGCAAAACAGTGCGAAAGTAATCCGCCTAGTCACGAGATCCGTTGATTGATTGGCAACGATCGCTAGTGTATTGTCACGTTGGTTAACCCGCTCTACTTCACCACTTGATTTTGGAATGTACCTACCGCTCATATCGTTCGATATCCGAACATGAATTGTTGTCACTCGCAGAATAACACACAGCGACGGATTTAGCGATTGCGAGCGAACTTTATTGATCAAGGTTCCCCTGTGGAACGCACGCTGCCGGCGACAGTTCACCCGGGGGTTACGTAAGTTTGATTTTGACCTTATTGGCATCAGCAACAGCAACGGCAGCAATAGCAGCATAATTATATTGCCGAGCTCCGGTGAAAAAAAAACAATGCACGATTTCCCTTGAGTAGACGGAAAGACAAAGTCAGACGACAATAGATCAGGTGGAGGAGTGTTAGCGAGCGCGCACGCGGGATCTAAGGCCGCCGTTCCATGACACATGTTGGGGTCGGGCGGATGATGGTTGATTGTCACAGATGCGGGAACGAACGCTTTGCTGGTTAGGGTAATTGTTCCCATCGTTGTGGTAGTACCTAATGTTGCGGTAATGGCAATTGAGCACTTTTTCGACTGAAATGTTACCAAAAGGTATTTTTAATAGATGTATGGTGCCTAAATTATGAGATTTCACCATTTGTTTGCTTAAGATTTGCCCAAAAACCTATTTTAAAAAAATATTTTCCTTAATGTGTTTCCTGCTGTGTTCCTATTGTTGCGGTAGTGTTCCTAATGTTGCGGTATCCCATATGATTTGAATGGAATACCGCAACAATAGGAACAAATACCGCAACACATTAGGAACAAATACCGCAACATTAGGAACACAATGTTGTTTCAGATAAAAACGAATAAAATGCTCATAACAACATCAAAGTGGCAATATTTCGTTATTTCCCCGTAGATTAAGGATGGATTTTATTATTTTCAATTCAATCCATGTAAAAAGTTTGCTTGGGCGATACAATTGTGGTTTAAGCATGAACCCAGTGCTTAACTCCTCCATGATCGGATCAATTACCCTACTTGCGATCCGAGATTTGTCTGCCTTGATTGGTGCTGGAGCGGCGTGCATTATAATTAAGCTAAACGGTTGAATTATGGGTTTGGGCACGGTGCGTTTTTCGAGCATAACAAAGTGGAGGTGCTGTCATATTTGCTACCAATTTGTGATTGTTGTGCTAATGCGCCATTAGTATGCGCATAAGGTTTAACTTGTTAAGCTCACTGTCTTCAAAATATGTATCATAAGTTTGATTCACATGTTTAAACTGCACCTATTGAAGCTATTGGGAATTAGCACTTTGAAACTTCAGGATCTGGAATGTATGATGTTGGAAAGATCAAACTTTGAATGAGACCTGGTGGCTCCTGGATTGTACTTACTTACTTTCAGTCCTGAGCACTTACGGTGGTGCATGGGGCCGAATAAACGGGCCGGATGCAAAACGGTGGTCCTCACAAGTTCCTATCTCATGCTTCCACGGGTAAAGCGATGACAAAGACCGCCAGCTAACAGTTGTGTACTTAGCTGGTAGTGCAGTCTGGGCACTTTTGCCCTTCTGACTTCAGCTAGATTGATGAGGTACATCCCGAGCGTCTGTTCGCCGAGGAGGTGCGGCTCAAACAGCGTCTATTCTGGCATCCAGCGGCTGAGTATGAAATGCTCCACCATCGGAAGCTAAAGCTAAAGTGGCAGCCCCACCAGGGTGGATAGGGGAGACCTTTGCCCAACAACCTACTGTTCTTGAAACCCAAAAACCTTTGCGGAAACCTGGATTGTAAACTGCAGGAAATATTCAGTAAAATGACAGTTGTTCAGGAGACTTTCCATCGATCCTATCCCGCATTGAAATATGTAACGTGTTCATCTAATAGGCTAGTTATTCTACTGTTCATCTAATCCCATCTAAAGGATATTTATTTGACGAAACGAAGGAAACCATGGTGCAGTAGCAGAAGTTTGACTCCGTTCTTCGCCAACAGGCGTGGGATATATTCAAGATGGCTCTGTGTAAATAGCTTGAAGATAAACGAAGCGACGATCTAAGTAGTTAATTACATAGTCGTAGATTCGATTCTCAAGCAACACATATGTCACAGAAGAGTCATGGTAGCGTCAATTTTAGTTGCACAGAAGTCATGGTGTTCTCGGATGCGGATCATAATTCGTACCGTCCAATCGCGATGTTGTGTTGCTTACGGAAGTTGTTGGAGAAGATGATTCTTTTTCAACTGGACAAATGGGTTGAATCGAACGGCATATTGTCCGATACACAATTTGGTTTCCGCAGAGGCAAAAAAACGAACGACTGTCTTGCGTTGCTTGCTTCAGAAATTCAGTTTGCCTTTGCTGAAAAGCAGCAAATGAACTTAGTGTTTTTGAATATTAAGGGGGCTTTTGATTCAGTTTGTGTCGATGTTCTTTCCGACAAACTACACGAAAGTGGCCTCTCACTAATTTTGAACATTTTTTTGTACAATTCGCTGTTTGAGCAGCAGATGAGTTTTGCTCATGGCGACTTGACAGTTTCACGAATTAGCTACATGGGTCTCTCCCAGGGTTCATGTTTAAGCCCCCTTCTTTACAATTTTGATATCAGAGACATAGATGAATGTCTCATGGAAAATTGCACGTTCAGACAGGTTGCGAATGACTGTGCTGTTTCTGTGACGGGATCAATAGCAGTTGGTCTACAAGCACCACGTAAAATTAATGTAAAACAAATGATTTCGGCTCAGTTATGCCATGTGGCGCCCGAGCCATCCAGATAAACAAATAAGTAAAAAAAAAGAAGTCATTGTGCTCACTTCTAACACAAAGCAAGAATTAAGTTAAAGTTACTTCAGCGCAACCAAAACCTGCTCTGCCGTGACTCTTCTTCGGGAAGTGTGTTGTAGCCGTGTGGTTTAAGCGTATTGTAAGCCACGGAGTTTGGTTTCGATTTCCACCCCAGCGAAGATTTTTTTTCTCGTCAAACGAAAAAAACGGGTGTCGTACATGTGTTTTTCGGTGTCTAGTGTAAGTCAGTCTGTACATCACCTATTTGAAGACGGTGTGTAGTGTATTCTAAAACCATATGAAACGTTTTGAAACGCCTCATGAAATCTTCCTGAAGCCTGCTAGAACTGAAATAATCTGAAACCCCTTTGCAACCCTTCTGAATCCTCTTTGAAACCTTCTGACCCTTTAACGTCCCTGAAAATCTCCTGAAGTCTCCTATGACGCCTTTGAAAACTATTTGTCCCATGTAACTCACCAAATTGCCTCTGAAACCCTTAAAATCGTCCCGAAACCCTTTTAAAATCGTGCCCGAGACCCTCTACAAAGTTTGCCGGGGACAGCTAGTAACTAATAAAAGATTAAGCTTCCTGTAATTTTGTAAAAAATACTATCTGAAACGCATTCAATATCTCCAACTCTACCCATCTGTTTCCGGTCGTGACTCGATCTAACCGTTTTATCTAACAACCACTTGAGATTTCAGCAATAAATCCAGCTAGTTTGTTTATCTTAAGCACTACCATTCATCCACCGTTTAATGAATGTTACCGGAAAAGCTCCATGACAAGTTTTACTCCACATGTTACCAAGTATTCGCCACGGCACGCGACTGTAGATAACCCTGCTAGGAAAAACTTGTCTGAGCCAGCTCCCACGACGACGACGACGACCAGATTAACCTATTGCACTTCCCTTCCAAACATCCCCGGTAAGAACTTGTTTTTCTCGGTTACGTATCCACAATATTGGCGCTTTTTCAGATTTTCATAAACCGGGATCGTTTATAATCGCATATTCCACTGAGCAGGGGCGACCAGTTACAACCGGTTACCATTACCCACGTACGGAGCGGTATCGTGGGCTCTGCGAAGTTTTTGCCCATTGCAATGAAACTGAAAGTCTAGGATGAGAAGAGATATATTCACCTATTAGTAAGGTACCCCGGGGCAAGTGAGAATCCGGGGCAAGTGAGACCTACAGCTATATTTTTTTTATTTGTTAGTTTTAAGGCAAACATTCTTTATAGAAAACATAGGTATCACACCAACGGATACTTTGAATTCAAATAATGTTATTGTTCTCACCATAAAGAAACCATATATGTTATTGTTGTTCATATGTAATTTTCAATTCACTAAGTGAGATTAACGTACTCTACTACATTCGTCGTTTAAAAATAGAATAACAAATAAAGTAAACCTTTTTCGGCTTCAGGATGATATTTGGAGTGCTTGCAAGTTATTTTAAGCGAAAAAGCTGTAAATTATTTTCATTTATTACCTTTTGTTAACTGCTCTCACTTGCCCCAGTGCATTTCAGCATCAGGGGCAAGTGAGAACTATGAGAGTAAACAAACATAATTTCATAGTTTGATCTCGCTTTCTTCAGCCTTAGTCGAAATTTACACAAAAGAGAAGTAAAAATAGGCGCCTTAAGTAATCAATCTTTGAATTATACTTAATTACTTCTATTCTGATGATGTAGCTATTGTTTAAAATGGTGAAGGTTTTGGTAGAGCATATTTTTTTTTCGAAATCATCTATTGTTCATATTTTCGTTCAAGCAAATTCTATTCTTTTTTCGTTTTTCGATGCATAATGAGTTTATCTGAATGTTAGGGAACCGGCAATAAAGCATGAAAAAAATGGAAAACGACTTATTTGAAGTTCGCGATTTAAAAATCTTTATTTAATAATCGTAAAATTATTTAAGGGAAAACATAACATCTGTAAATCTTGAAAAATCTTTTGGCGAGACTCATCAACTACGTAATACGAAAAGTAAGTTTGGAAATCTTTCGGCATTTAACCTTAGGGTGCTTTTTGTATAAATAACATCAATTTGTTTTGCACGAGCTGCTAGAGTTGAACCACTTTTTTTTCTTAGTGATTCGTTATTATATGTGTTACGTGGTTTATGCACGATACCATAAAACTTTTCCAACATAAATCGCTAAACATAGTTATTCGCATAAAATATTTATACTACCTTAAATACATGCAGCAACTATATTAAGCCATTTGTACAAAAAATCCGAATAGTTCCCACTTGCCCCGTGATACGGAGTAAATGAAGATCTGCTCCACTTTTCATTATATGCATAATATACGGAATTTTAAAAATTTGAAACAGTTTTAATGCCCGTTAATAAGAAGAAATATACCAACAATGTCTTTTAGATCCATTGGAATTATAAAATTATTTATGTTTAGAATTTTTTGGCTTGACAAAACCAAATTAGCATTTTTTTAGGTCCCACTTGCCCCGGGGTACCTTACCTCGTTCCGGTTAAACCGAATCTTGTTTTCAATATGTCTTTTTAATGGTGTTCAATTCAGTTGTCATTTTACGTTAATTTTCCGGTTGGTTATGTGAGCAAATGCAAAAAAAAAAAAACTGTAGAGTGTAGAGTAACGTTGGCCGGACATCGAATGCAGCTTCGTGAATTCCACTTTAGAAAAGATAGATAGAAGAGCACAGAAGGAAATTTTTGGTGTGATCAAATGCAATTCAGTTGCTGATGTATTGGATATCGGAACCTTTTCGGACTGGCATCAAGTCATCAATATTAACTTTTTTTCTCGATCAGCCTGGATAGCTGCGTAACATCGGTGACGGATTGTCCTCTAAAAAGGTGACCCCACAGAGAAGTGACCCCTAATTAATGGTGTGAAGCGGTTATAATCTGCTCTACTTATCATGCTAGGAATTAATGGTCTATAAAATGAGTCAGAACATATGAAAAGACAATCAAGACGAGGTATATCTTACTCAACACAATCACTCAAACTAAATGTACTCCCCAGTTACGCTTGATTGCAGTTTGATTCTTCAAGTTCGACCGGCAACGGATAAAGTGACTCGTGAAAGCAATACGTTACGCTTGAATCGATCGCATTACATCGATCAAACGAAAATCATTTTGCAGAATTTATGACCCTCATTAGCACCTCAACTGATGATTAGTGCACTCCAGTTGATTGATCACCTCGGAAATCCAATAAATTGTTAGTCTCTTTCTTTGTACCTATACATTCGTTCAATGTTTGTCCTCGTGATCGAGTTCACGACCAGTTTCGCTGCGATTGGATTTTGCTTCAGTTTTTACTGACTGACATTTCTGTCACAAAGTTGTCGTTGTTGTTTCGCACCGACGTGACGGGTTTGCGTACATTTTCTTATGGTTACCAACCCAGCGAACAGGTTCGCTACTGACATGACATCCACGGACCCTACCCGTCGACATCGTGTTCCGTAGCAGGATGAGATAATACCAATAAACGCATGATCTTTCGGAACCGATCAACTACGGCGTGACAGAGGCAGCTTCTCTTCCGTGCTTGAACCGACGCAAGCTTAGCCAGCCAGATTCTGCTTTCACTGTCAACTTGCAGTTGCAACGACCATATCAAGAGGTTGGCTAAAATGCGCCAAACCTGTTGCGAGCGGGCGGTGGCGTATTTCTCATCGTGAGCAATAAGCGACAGGTTGCACCAGCTATGTTTACTGTCGGGAGGGCGATGCACCATCGCAGCAGCAACGTTTAGGGAAGCACGTAGCCAGCGCAGGAATGCTGGAAATGTGCTCAAACGAAACTTGTTTTTGTTTTTTTTTCTGATCATGCACTGTTTGTTTTTCATGAACGATTAAGTGTTACGTAATCCGATACCTGAAAGTGAGTAAAGCATAGCATACACACCAAAAATCAATTGAGGGTTTCAGCAAAATTTTGCTTAATATGGCCAAGCTGAAGGTTTCAGCAAAATTTTTGCTGATTGTTCAGTAAACTCTGCTGACCACCAGTAACGTTTTGCTGAAATTCAACTAACTTTGCTGGAAGTTCAGCGAAAAAAAAAATGCGCAAAATTGGCAAAATTTAGCAAAATATTGCTGAAAGCGTTTGGTGTGTAGGATGAATTGTCATAAATTGTAGAGAGAAATTCATTTTCATTTATTTAGTTAACATTAAATTCATGATAATTTTTTTTATTCCTTGTTGGGTATATAAGTCACTGCGACCAGTTTTTAGATCTATTGTGACAAATTCATGATAATACTGAATTAATTATACTGATAATTATTCAGTATAATTATGATGATAATACTGAATCAACAATTTGCCGCCATAATACTCGATTTGCAGCTGCAGCTCTCCAACCTCGGTCACGCCCAATACTCGCCAGATCACGCTCCACCTGGTCCGCCCATCGTGCTCTCTGCGCTCCACGCCTTCTTATACCAACCGGATGGTTAGCAAACACCAACTTTGCAGGGTTGTTGTCCGGCATTCTTGTAACATGCCCTGCCCACCGTATCCTTCTGGCTTTGGCCACTTCCTGGATGCTGGGTTCGCCGTAAAGTGCAGCGAGCTCGTGGTTCATCCTTCTCCGCCACACACCGTTCTCCTGCACGCCGCCGAAGATCGTCCTTAGCACCCGTCGCTCGAAAACTCCTCGAGCATCGTCCATGTCTCGTGGCAGTAGAGAACCACCGGTCTTGTACATGGTACATTTGGTGCGGGGTAAAGCTTTTTTGACCGCAGTGTCTTCTGGAGCCCATAGGCACGACTTCCACTGATGATGCGCCTTCGTAATTCACGGCTCACTTTATTGTCAGCCGTTAGCAAGGAACCGAGGTAGACGAATTCTTCTACCACCTCGAAAGTATCCCCGTCTATCGTAACATTGCTGCCAAGGCTTGTCCTGTCTCGCTCAGTCCCACCTACCAGCATGTACTTTGTCTCAGCCGCATTCACCACCAGTCCGACCTTTGCTGCTTCACGTTTCAGGCGGGTGTACAGTTCTGCCACCGTTCCAAATGTTCTAGCAATAATATCCATGTCATCCGCAAAACAGACAAATTGGCCGGATTTCGTGAAGATCGTACCCCGGCTGGTGAGCCCGGCTCGTCGCATAACACCTTCCAGGGCGATGTTGAATAGCAGGCAGGAAAGTCCATCACCTTGTCGTACTCCCCGTCGAGATTCGAATGAACTGGATAGTTCACCCGAAATCCTTACGCTGTTCTGCACACCGTCCATCGTTGCTCTTATCAGTCTGGTAAACTTCCCGGGAAAGCTGTTCTCGTCCATAATTTTCCATAACTCTGTGCGGTCGATACTGTCGTATGCCGCCGATCTGGTCCGTTGTCGACCGGCCGTCGATGAAACCGGCTTGGTATCTTCCCACGAACTCATTTACTTTAGGTGAAAGACGACGGAGATGATCTGGGTTAGCACTTTGTTGGCAGAATTCAAAATGGTGATCGCTCGAAAGTTCTCACACATTAACTTGTCGCCTTTCTTGTGGATGGGACAGATTATCCCTTCCTTCCACTCCTCCGATAGCTGTTCGGTTTCCCAGATCTTGACTACTAACTGGTGCAGACAGGGGGCCAACTTTTCCGGGTCCAACTTGATGAGTTCTGCTGCGATACCGTCCTTACCAGCTGATTTGTTGTTTTTGAGCTGGTGGATGGCATCCTTAACTTCCCTCAGCGTGGGAGTTGATTCGTTCCCGTCCTTTGCTGCACCAACATAGTCGTTTCCTCCGTTGCCTTGGTCCTCCGTGCTTACATTCTCTTCGCCATTCAGGTGCTCGTCGAAGTGCTGCTTCCACCTTTCGATCACCTCACGTTTGTCCGTCAGGAGGCTCCCGTCCTTATCCCTGCAGATTTTGGCTTGCGGCACGTAGCCTTTGCGGGATGCGTTGAGCTTCTGGTAGAACTTACGTGTTTCTTGTGAACGTCACAGCAGTTCCATTTCCTCGCACTCCGCTTCTTCCAGGCGGCGCTTTTTCTCCCGGAAGATACGGGTCTGCTGCTTCCGCTTCTGTCTGTATCGCTCCACAGTCCACATTCTGTCGGGTTCCATGCTGCAGCATTACCGCCCGCGCTGCATCCTTCTCCTCCAGAACTGCTCTGCACTCCTCGTCGAACCAATCGTTTCGTCGACTCCGTTCTAGGTACCCGATAGTGATCTTGGCTGCGTTGTTAATGGCTGCTTTGACTGTACTCCAGTAGTCCTCTAGAGGGGCCACATCGAGCACACCCTCTTCCGGCAACGCTGCCTCGAGATTCTGCGCGTATGCGGTGGCGACATCCGGTTGTTTCAGTCGCTCTAGATCGTACCGGGGCGGCCGCCGGTACTGTACATTGTTAATAACGGAGAGTTTTGGGCGCAGTTTAACCATTACCAGGTAGTGATCAGAGTCGATATTAGCGCCGCGATAGGTCCTGACGTCGATAATGTCGGAGAAGTGCCGTCCATCAATCAGAACGTGGTGGATTTGCGATTCCGTTAGTTGTGGTGATCTCCAGGGAGGCTGTGCTGGAAGAAAGGGCTACGAATGGCCATGTTCTTGGAGGCGGCGAAATCGATGAGGCGTAGGCCATTTTCGTTCGTCAGCTGGTGGGCGCTGAACTTTCCAATCGTCGGTCTGAATTCCTCCTCCTGGCCTACCTGAGCGTTTAGATCCTCTATGATGATCTTGACGTCGTGGATTGGGCAGCGTTCGTACTCGCGTTCGAGCTGCGCGTAAAATACGTCTTTGTCATCATCAGTGCGTCCGGAGTGAGGGCTGTGCACGTTTATTATGCTAATGTTGAAGAATCGGCCCTTGATCCTCAACCTGCACATTCTTTCGTCGATCGGCCACCAACCGATCACGCGCCTCTGCATGTCTCCCATCACAATAAAAGCTATTCCCAGCTCACGTTTGTTGCCGCAACTCTTTTAGATGGTATGATTACCTCTAAACGTTCGCACCATAGATCCTGTCCAACACACCTTCTGCAGCGCTACGATTCTGAACCCGCGGACCTTCAGTATATCGGCGAGTATGCGGGTGCTTCCGATGAAGTTGAGAGATCTGCAGTTCCACTTACCGAGCTACCAATCGCAAGCCCCTTTTCGTCGCTGTGGTCGTCGCCATTGGTATCGGTTCGCATTCTTCTCTTGTTGATTTTCCGGTGCTAGTCTTTTTTACGGCTGGCTCGCAGGGCCTGACACCAACCCACTAACCCAGGGAGCTGGGCTTACCTTCCCGGAAGCTACGGGTTCTGCATTGGCATTTCCTCCAACTACAGTGCTTAATAGCTAGGCTCAAGCGCCAGTCTTCGCCGGGGGTGGTGTTTTTATTGGGCGCCCAAGAGATAATATTTTACCTGAGCTTCCACCCCCTTTAACTTAATGTATACACTGCATATATTTATTTTTCTCTATCTTTAATTTTACTTCTGGTTAACATCGGTGAATTGACAATCAGATTATCTAATATTTCTTCGAACTCATTCAGGCTTTCCACAGATCCTACACTCTGGCAACACTGGTTTTTCGTTTTTCGTTTTGAGGTGTTTTCTTTTCGGTCCGCTGACAGCCGTCGCTTGTTTGCTGCTTGAGTTTCGGCAGACTCACCGTCCGTTGTTTCGGTCTCGCTATTGTTCGAGCTTTTATCATCGTCGTCGCGTTCTTGCTGCAGGATATTTTTCTTCTAATTTCGCTCCGATTGTTTCAGATGATCCACGTTGTTTGGGGTTTGGACTCGAGTTTGCTGCGGAGTATGCAGCGGGGGGAAGTCCGTTGGGGCGAATAGTGTAGCTGTGTTTGCTGAGGATCGTGGTGCTACATTGTGAGCTACGTTGTTGTAGTTTTGTGGATCAGCCTTTTTTGTCTTAGGCTGATTTGGGTATGTAATCAGCGTAATGTCACCATCAATGGTAACATACGAAGGGATTGGCTGGGTGATCTTCATTCTCATCACCCGAACTCCGTTGTAGAGCCCAGGGAAGTAGTGTTTCCATCTCTCCCTACCGATGGATATGATGGTGCCAAATTGTCGCAAGTGCTCAGCTATCACCGATGATGGTGTTCTTGGTAGCAAATCATGCACTCGCACATTGATTTCCCCATCCTCCACATACACTGGGACTTTGTAAGCACTTTCGTCACATTTTCAAATATGCTGCAAACGGTGAGCATTTTGATACCGTTCGGCTGTGTCTATGTCGATCATCTCAACATAGATAGTTTTGCACATTGTAAAACTGAATGTTAGTTACATGTTCCATGTCTTCGCACATAAATTTGTGCATGGCGGATATTTCGATGTGCTTGGGTAACACACCAAAATTGATCACCAACGTGTTCTCTCTTTTAACATCCATGTTTTCGCGAAAGGTAGATAGCAAACGATAAAGCGCGTCTGAACAGTACAAGCTCCAGCATCCAGGATTCTGGATGAATCCTAATGAAACTAGCGAAGAAATCCTCAAAGGAACTCTTGCAACATTATTTTTCAAATTTGTTTAATTTAATTTATGAAAAAATTGTTGAAATTTCCCCCAAAGAATCCCAGAAGGAATCTTGAAATGGAATTCTTTTTGGAAATAAATAAGGAGAAGTTATTGGGACAATCTTAGAAATAATTTCCGCAGTAACCTGTGAAGGAATTCCCAATTATGTTGTTGGTGAAATTCTTGGAAAAACCTTTGTATATCTTTCGTTGATGCTGAAAAAAAATCTTTAAATGGAGTGTTGAAGCTTTTTGGATACTTACAAATTGAAAATTAATTATTCTTGAAAATCATGCTTTAATATTTGCAAATAATGATGATTAACGAAATAAATTGGGATATTCTATAATATATGTAACGGTCTCACATGAAGTATCCGCTCCCGGATTGAAGTGAATAGATAAAATATACCAAAATCAAACTAATACTTCAGCATACTTTCACTTTAAACCTCACTTAAATGTCACTGGAATCATAACTTGAATCACATCGTAATTCTAGAAATATGTTCTATAATACCCGATACGCATGATCAGTGAAGAAAATTGTCAGACAAAAGAGGCAAAAAATAAGCAACAAAGAAGGCGCGACGATTACCCTTTATCCCTCCTGGTAACAGATTATGACATGATCTCGATTTTTTTTGTTGCAGACAAAACGGAAGTTGAATTTGTTGCATACTTTGCAGCTCGTGAATAATCAATTATTACTAACCCAAAGTTGAAACCGTTTGATGACAGATCTTCAACAGAGTTGCAGTGTTTACCTACTTGAAGTTACCGTTCGATAATCGCAATAGAGCAAGGCTAAAAAATCTCTAAACTTGTGGAGTACGCTGTTTATCCTATTATTTTCAAGTTGGGACAAACTTATGTCGCATGGGTTGTTTTGTCGCAACAAATACAGGTTGCGACATTGTCATTATTGTTGCGCGATGGTTGAATTTTGATTCACTGGGCATGATTTTAAAAACTCCACCAATAAGTACAAGAAAATAAGAAATTTGTTAAATTTTAATTGAATATTTTCATACAATTTTTCAGAAATTATGCTTTTTAATGTCTTCAAAAGTCTTCTCCCAACTGGGTCCCTTTCGCAGTGAGCATAAATGCGAAATCGTGAGTTAAACTGCGGTTTTGCATCGAATCGTGTCGAAGTCTTCTGCACACTTATGCGTTACAATATGCTGAATAAGTGCGCAGAAGACAACAGCACGATTCGATGCAAAAGTGTAGTTTTATTCACGATCCCGCACTTTATTTACGTTAGTTGAATTTTCTCTAGACATGTCTTCGTACTTTAATTTTTTTCAACAATTTATCCTCTAAAAGTTCAACCGACGATTACTTCAGACACTCCTGCTAGAATTACGTTTATAAGTTTCGGCGGGGATTCCTCCGAGAATTTCTTAAGAAATTACTTGAAATCCTTAGAAATCAAAAGTTCCGCTACCCATAACAAAATACACTTCCAAGTTCCTCAAAGGTCAAGTGCAATTCGAAATGGAACTGTTTAGCTGCTTAAGAGTCTAGCAATGAGCCTTGTTGGAACTTCGCATGCAAGTTTCGACAGGGATTGATGTTAGCCTCTTAACCTTCCTTTTGCATCATGTTGGCAGCAGCTCGTTGCGTAGTGTACGGTTTGGATCAAAAATGACCCTAATGCCAAAGGAGGGTTAATCTGCCTCAAAACTGCTTAACATGCTACTTGAAACTTTGTCGCAGGTTTTGTTTACGACGATCTCGCACTTAGGGGCTGTCCATAAACCACGTGGTCATTTTTTTGGGACTTTTCAACCCCCCCCCCGCGTGGTCATTAGTCCATACAAAAATTTTTATTTGTCCTTACAAAATGGTCATTGGCCGAACCCCCCCCCCCCCCCCCCCCCCCTCATGACCACGTGGTTTATGGATAGCCCCTTATACTAACTGCGAAAGGGGAAGTAGGGTATACGAAATGTGCAATATCTTCACAAAAAATAAAAATAAATAAATTCAAATGCCTTCAAATTAAAGGCTTGTCTTCATATGTGGCATCTCTAAGAAGCAGCATAAGAAAATAAAGAAATATACAGCAAAAGAAAGGAAAAGGAAAGGGAAGAACAAAAGAACACTGACGAAAATCAAAAGAAATTATTGACAAAGACAATAATGAAAAATAAACCCGAATTTCATTATTATGTGAGAGGAGAAAAAAAATCTGTTATTTTATAGATCCCAGAGTTTGAAACTCCGTGCATCAAACAAAATAACAAGCAAAAGGTGCCAATCTGTTTTGTTTTGCTCGCATATGTCACGTCGTTGCTATAACCATATTTGTCCCTACCTATAGGAATGTATTTCCGATCCAAAGTCTTCTCTACTGCACTACTGTTGTGGTGCTCCTCGAGTATGATGCGGTGCCGCGGAGAGCCGGCGTGTTGCTGGATGTGGATGGCGAAAGCATAACATGAGTGTGTTCCACTTTTTGCTCCATTTTCGGAAACTTGTTTTCGTCGCGTCTCGCACAGCGGTCATTGATCGATGGTGTCCGAAAGTTACGCAATATCCAGCTGATTTTAGCGGGCATCCATTCTGAACCGGTGCAAGTAAGTATAAATGCATGGGGAATGCTTATGAGCCGCGTGCCGGTTGCGAGAGTTCGTCTCTTGCTGTCTCGCGTTTAAATCTTTCGTTGCGAGTTGCGGTCAAATTGAATATAAAATCGTGAGCATGCGTCATAGCGTTCTGTAGTCAAATACCGCTACCGTTCGTCATATTCATATTGCATTCAATTTATACACAATTAGAGTAAATATATATGGCAGTAAAAAGCAAACATTGAAGCCGTCTTGAAGAGAAAAGTGATTGAAGCTGATTATAACAAGCGGGTGTTATATTAACAATTGCACAATCGAGTAATGGATTGGGTGGGAAAACGATACGAGCTTGATTGGCATGTTGATCTCGTTATTTACAATCGAACCACTTTGTGCAGAAGTTTGTTCCACCCATAGTTTGTGATACTGATTGTAGAGTTTGTAAACTTCAATTTGATCATTAGTTCTAGCTTTCTTCGCAAATACAGCTATGTTCTTGACTCTCGATAATGAAAACTAACACTCTAAAAGTTAATAACAGCTGAAATAAGTGATCGTGGAATGAGATTCTTAGAAACGGACTCTGTCGCGCCAAGTCGTCAGCATGCAGTATTCATGATGATGGCCCTTACAAAGAGGATCACACGGCAAAGCTTCGCTAATGGTTTTTAATTGACGAAGCTTTGAAGTCGACCGATTTCCATTATTTCGTCGATTAAAAGGTAGTAATTGTATCAGAATTCCTATCCAAAGTGGTTCTACAGTAAACGATCAATCAACTTTATTTACACAATCGCTATCGAAAAGTAAACACACTTCCTTTCAGGACTAAATGCTTTTACGTCCGATGCAGAAGTGGTCAAACGACGAACGCAACCAATCTCATAGATCGGAAGAGAATGCTTTCGGATTTGCTGTCTCATCACCGTCTTTGCCAATAATAACATCATCGTCGTTCCGAAGTTGTGCCCGTCATCGAGAAGGGCGTGGTGCCGTCACGACTCGCGATCGGAATATTAGTTAATTGCACTGCACTGTAGTTGATGCCTTTTTAGATCGCAGACGATGACGGGTATTTGTAGCACGAGCCAAATGGAAGGTGATTGTGAAGCTAATCTTTGCTGAGATATTATCGTCCTATTGGGTTATATAATCACGAATCGGCGTATGACAATAATGACAATCCCTGAAGGAATTCCTTGAGGAATTCCTAGAGAAATTCTTTGAGGAATCCCTGGAGAAATTTCTTGAGGAATCCCTGGAGGAATTCCTTGAGGAATCCCTGGAGGAATTCCTTGAGGAATCCCTGGAGGAATTCCTTGAGGAACCCCTGAAGGAATGCCTTGAGGAATCCCTGAAGGAATTCCTTGAGGAATTCCTGAAGGAATTCCTTGAGGAATCCCTGAAGGAATTCCTTGAGGGATCCCTGAAGGAATTCCTTGAGGGATCCCTGAAGGAAGTCCTTGAGGGATCCCTGAAGGAATTCCTTGAGGAATCCCTGAAGGAATTCCTTGGAAGAATCCCTGAAGGAATTCCTTGAGGAATCCCTGAAGGAATTCCTTGGAGGAATCCCTGAAGGAATTCCTTGGAGGAATCCCTGAAGGAATTCCTTGGAGGAATCCCTGAAGGAATTCCTTGGAGGAATCCCTGAAGGAATTCCTTGGAGGAATCCCTGAAGGAATTCCTTGGAGGAATCCCTGAAGGAATTCCTTGGAGGAATCCCTGAAGGAATTCCTTGGAGGAATCCCTGAAGGAATTCCTTGGAGGAATCCCTGAAGGAACTCCTTGGAGGAATCCCTGAAGGAATTCCTTGAGGAATCCCTGGCGGAATTCCTTGAGGAATCCCTGGCGGAATTCCTTGAGGAATCCCTGAAGGAATGCCTTGAGGAATCCCTGAAGGAATTCCTTGAGGAATTCCTGAAGGAATTCTCGGAGGAATCCCTGAAGGAATTCTCTGAGAAATCCCTGAAGGAATTCCTTGAGGAATCCCTGAAGGAATTCCTTGAGGAATCCCTGAAGGAATTCCTTGAGGAATCCCTGAAGGAATTCCTTGAGGAATCCCTGAAGGAATTCCTTGAGGAATCCCTGAAGGAATTCCTTGAGGAATCCCTGAAGGAATTCCTTGAGGAATCCCTGATGGAATTTCTTGAAGAATCCCTGATGGAATTCCTTGAAGAATCCCTGAAGGATTTCCTTGAGGAATCCCTGGCGGAATTCCTTGAGGAATCCCTGGGGGAATTCCTTGAGGAATCCCTGGGGGAATTCCTTGAGGAATCCCTGGGGGAATACCTTGAGGAATCCCTGTGGGAATTCCTTGAGGAATCCCTGGGGGAATTCCTTGAGGAATCCCTGGGTGAATTCCTTGAGGAATCCCTGGGTGAATTCCTTGAGGAATCCGTGGGGGAATTCCTTGAGGAATCCGTGGGGGAATTCCTTGAGGAATCCGTGGGTGAATTCCTTGAGGAATCCCTGGGGGAATTCCTTGAGGAATCCCTGGGGGAATTCCTTGAGGAATCCCTGGGGGAATTCCTTGAGGAATCCCTGGGGGAATTCCTTGAGGAATCCCTGGCAGAATTCCTTGAGGAATCCCTGGCAGAATTCCTTGAGGAATCCCTGGGGGAATTCCTTGAGGAATCCCTGGGTGAATTCCTTGAGGAATCCCTGGGGGAATTCCTTGAGGAATCTCTGGGGGAATTCCTTGAGGAATCCCTGGGGGAATTCCTTGAGGAATCCCTGGGGGAATTCCTTGAGGAATCCCTGGGGGAATTCCTTGAGGAATCCCTGGGGGAATTCCTTGAGGAATCCCTGGGGGAATTCCTTGAGGAATCCCTGGGGGAATTCCTTGAGGAATCCCTGGGGGAATTCCTTGAGGAATCCCTGGGGGAATTCCTTGAGGAATCCCTGGGGGAATTCCTTGAGGAATCCCTGGGGGAATTGCTTGAGGAATCCCTGGGGGAATTCCTTGAGGAATCCCTGGGGGAATTCCTTGAGGAATCCCTGAAGGAATTCCTTGAGGAATCCCTGGGGGAATTCCTTGAGGAATCCCTGGGGGAATTCCTTGAGGAATCCCTGGGGGAATTCCTTGAGGAATCCCTGGGGGAATTCCTTGAGGAATCCCTGGGGGAATTCCTTGAGGAATCCCTGGGGGAATTCCTTGAGGAATCCCTGGGGGAATTCGTTGAGGAATCCCTGGCGGAAGTCCTTGAGGAATCCCTGGGGGAATTCCTTGAGGAATCCCTGGGGGAATTCCTTGAGGAATCCCTGGGGGAATTCCTTGAGGAATCCCTGGGGGAATTCCTTGAGGAATCCCTGGGAGAATTTCTTGAGCAATCCCTGGAAGATTTCCTTGAGGAATCCCTGGGGAAATTCCTTGAGAAAACCCTGGGGGAATTCCTTGAGGAAACTCTGGGGGAATTCCTTGAGGAATCCCAAGGGGAATTCCTTGAGGAATTCCTGGGGGAATTCCTTGAGGAATTCCTGGGGGAATTCCTTGAGGAATTCCTGGAGGAATTCCTTGAGGAATCCCTGGGGGAATTCCTTGAGGAATCCCTGGGGGAATTCCTTGAGGAATCCCTGGGGGAATTCCTTGAGGAATCCCTGGGGGAATTCCTTGAGGAATCCCTGGGGGAATTCCTTGAGGAATCCCTGGGGAATTCCTTGAGGAATCCCTGGGGGAATTCCTTGAGGAATCCCTGGGGGAATTCCTTGAGGAATCCCTGGGGGAATTCCTTGAGGAATCCCTGGGGGAATTCCTTGAGGAATCCCTGGGGGAATTCCTTGAGGAATCCCTGGGGGAATTCCTTGAGGAATCCCTGGGGGAATTCCTTGAGGAATCCCTGGGGGAATTCCTTGAGGAATCCCTGGGGGAATTCCTTGAGGAATCCCTGGGGGAATTCCTTGAGGAATCCCTGGGGGAATTCCTTGAGGAATCCCTGGGGGAATTCCTTGAGGAATCCCTGGGGGAATTCCTTGAGGAATCCCTGGGGGAATTCCTTGAGGAATCCCTGGGGGAATTCCTTGAGGAATCCCTGGGGGAATTCCTTGAGGAATCCCTGGGGGAATTCCTTGAGGAATCCCTGGGGGAATTCCTTGAGGAATCCCTGGGGGAATTCCTTGAGGAATCCCTGGGGGAATTCCTTGAGGAATCCCTGGGGGAATTCCTTGAGGAATCCCTGGGGGAATTCCTTGAGGAATCCCTGGGGGAATTCCTTGAGGAATCCCTGGGGGAATTCCTTGAGCAATCCCTGGGGGAATTCCTTGAGGAATCCCTGGGGGAATTCCTTGAGGAATCCCTGGGGGAATTCCTTGAGGAATCCCTGGGGGAATTCCTTGAGGAATCCCTGGGGGAATTCCTTGAGGAATCCCTGGGGGAATTCCTTGAGGAATCCCTGGGGGAATTCCTTGAGGAATCCCTGGGGGAATTCCTTGAGGAATCCCTGGGGGAATTCCTTGAGGAATCCCTGGAGGAATTCCTTGAGGAATCCCTGGGGGAATTCCTTGAGGAATCCCTGGGGGAATTCCTTGAGGAATCCCTGGGGGAATTCCTTGAGGAATCCCTGGGGGAATTCCTTGAGGAATCCCTGGGGGAATTCCTTGAGGAATCTCTGGCGGAATTCCTTGAGGAATCTCTGGCGGAATTCATTGAGGAATCCCTGGGGGAATTTCTTGAGGAATCCCTGGGGGAATTCCTTGAGGAATCCCTGGGTGAATTCCTTGAGGAATCCCTGGGGGAATTTCTTGAGCAATCCCTGGAAGATTTCCTTGAGGAATCCCCGGGGGAATTCCTTGAGGAGTCTCTGGCGGAATTCCTTGAGGAATCTCTGGCGGAATTCCTTGAGGAATCTCTGGCGGAATTCATTGAGGAATCCCTGGGGGAATTCCTCGAGGCATCCCTGTGTGAATTCCTTGAGGAATCCCTGAGGGAATTACTAGAAGAATCCCTGTCGGAATTTTTTGAGAAATCTTTTGGATTTTTTTTTTGAGGCAACTCTGGAGGATTTCTTTGAGGATTCCCTGGGGAATGTGTTCAGTTTTTAATGAAAAAATCAATCTATATAGTCGCTCCCACATTTTACTTATATATCGCTGAAATTTATCAACCCAATCGTGGCGCCAATTGATCTTTGTTCAACTTAATGATTCACGAAATTGGTCCTATTACATCGAATTAGGTGATCTTGCTGCTGGGAAACAAAGACTTCCAAACAACACCCCTTTCGCCAACAAAGCGACAACAACAGTGAACTATATTTTTTGCACGGAAAAACACTTACTCATTCATCTGCCGTTTTATAAACGAACCCCATTCAGTGCACTAGGTACTGCTGCAGTTAACAGTCACAGCACATTGCACCGCACACCGCACCGGTTTGATTTAATTTATGAAAATGCGTCGCAATGCTCCACCACGGACAGTCACGATTTCTTTCTTTTTGCCATCGAGTCGATGTTGTCGGCTCAGAAAACCGATCACTGAAATTGGTTTGTGTTACTCGGTGGCTGCACTTTTGTCAGACGATTCGATCCTCCAATCTCTGAAGATCGTTATAGGTATGTAGTCGCAACCTACCACCGTCACCGAGCGGCAGCCAAAGAAAATCAATGAAATTGCGCTGCTTATCCTACTCTTGGGGTGCTGGCAAATCACAGCAGCTCGAGAGTAGGATAAGCAACTGTATGGTACAAGTGCACATAAAGAAAAATTGTCAAAATACAATATACCTTGTTTAATATAACTGCAATTCTCATTTGAAATTACCTTAAAGTTCATCAGAGGTTATCAAAAAAAAAAATAAACTTACATTTTTAATATTCAATTTCCCAAAATGAATCATTCCTTTCTGAATAACATCATTCACAAAAAAAAACAACGCATCCTTCTTTTCATAACATTTGTTTCCAGACAAAACGATTTTAAGGGGAATGTCATAAAACCCTACGAAGACATTTTTAGATTTTGACCATCCTTTTCTATTTTTGTCCAACTATTCAGCGCCGGGTAGCTAAGGTTGCTCCAATTTTGTAAGTTGTTGTCGCATCATGTCACCTTGCCGTTTTTTCTTTCATCTCGCTGGGTCTGAAGGAGGTAAGTAAACATTGCAAAGGGTGTCGGTCGGGCCGAACCGTGCTCTTGCAGGGTGATGTTGTACGACATGCATGCAAGGACGGTGGACCTCGAATCCGTCGCATCGGACTGTGTCATTTGTGGGCATGTTCATGCGGAGAAAACGGCTGCTGTTGTGGTCGGAGATGACGAAACGGCAGTTCGGTGGAAAACAGTCAGTCAGTGGGTCAGTGTGGGTCTAGGTGTGGGTTGTTGTCCGTCGTTGATGGAAAGATGGAGGCGGTGGGCTGTGTGGTAAATGATTGGTTCACACGTGAGAAGCATAGCCCACTACAACTGGTGTGGTGACGATACAGATTACGGCTTTTTAATCGCTTTTAGTTGGTTAACACCCACGTTGCTTGAACAATATAGAATCTAAATACTTCATACAGGTAATAGTGCTTTTGTCGCACTTGTTCTCTTAAACTAAACAATTTTAAGAATATTATTTCTCGAATATATCACTTAATCTAATTTGGTCTTCAACCCGTGTTTGGTTTAACTGTATAATCAAGTAAGAAGGTGATAAAATGGATTTCCTTGGATCTTTTTCAAAATAGTCTGACGTTTTTAAAATGAAAAGATAGAGAAAACAAACGTTCTCCACAAAATTCTTGCCGTCTTTTATTTTTCTCTATTTTTTCGAGAAAAAATCTGGAAATTCGTCAAGCAAATTCATCTGGAAATACTACTCGTTACTTGCTTTCGCGCAGTGAACACCAAGTAGCAATTTCAGACCAATGCGTCTCCCAGGTCTTCGGACATGTGCTCGAGAAAATACGAGGCAAATTGCATTGTTTTGAAAGTAACCGCTAGTGGCCTTCACCTAAGTGACCAAAACCGGCGCCCGAGCAACTAATAAGGCTACATAAAGTTCCGAGCAGCATTTTAAGTAATCTGCTTTGAATCTATTTATGAGGCTTACGCTGAGCTTGATTCGTCCTGAAGTTTCAGCAGCTATGCAGGAGCCCCACGCTTCACCACATCGTCACAATCAGGAATGGGAAATGAGAGAGCATCACCATTTGCTATTTAGATATGATAAATTAATGATTTTATAGCAACCAGTGTACGCACTTTCTTCAGAAACATAACACGAGAAAGCGGGAGAAAAAGCGAACAAGTAAAAATGGTGAAAATATTTTTTGAGGATGTGGAAGGAGGCTTCTATTCTAAAATAGGTAAAAAAATACTGCACTGGAATTTTTTTAAGAAAATTTTTAATGATAATTATCAAGATGATCTTTATCGAAATATATTACAGAAGAAGCGAAACTATGGACTGAATATAATGTTGAATTTTTCTTGGAACTATTGGAGCCATATGTCAATAATGTGCAATTTAATTCTGGGCATGATTCTCGAAGCTAGATAGCTATGCAGTATCGGTAGTAGTTGGTTCTACTGGCTTAAAATAGCACTATGGGTCACCTGTTCCACTAGTAAGAATCCATTTGCCAGGTGACCCCTAATTCATGGTATTATGCGGTTATATGCTTACCGCTTCATGATCACATGACTACAAGTCATAATTGCATGACGAAAACGACAAATATTTGGGTAGGTAATCAAAATTTGAACCAAATTGGGTTTTTAAATTATGAAAAATATATTGATTTTTTGATTTTATACGAAAGAGCACCTTTTTCTGAGCCACTATGATTTTTTTCAGATTTTTAGAATTTTTTTTTTGTACCTAAAATCAATTTCAAAGAAATTTTTTGAAATCACCTTTTGACAGCTGGGTAACTGTTTGACAGCTCCGCCCAGTACAAACTGCGACAAGGGGTGATTCGACAAATCGCTCCCATACAAACTTCAAATTGATTTTTAAATAGGTTCCCGGGCTCCGAAATTCATGAAAATTTGGATTTCGGCTCAGTTTGACATGCAGATTCAGAATATCGAATTATCTCAACACCGTTAAAGAAGCCAATTGCGGCTTTCTGAAGCAGTGCAAATTTCAAGTGATTTTTTCTTCCACATGGAAATAATTTACTACGGCAAAATCTTATGTACATGAAAGCCACGGGTATAAGCTTTCTGTTAAATGGTAAAAAGTTTGCATTTGCACCGAATTTCATTGAAATATTCGTTTTTTTATCAACAATGATTTTAATCTTAATTTGAACCATCGTAATCATAATTTGAACCAATTTTAATCTTAATTTGAACTACTGGCGGCAGCAGCTCGAGCAACTCACACAACAGCCAATTCCATGCTAAACAATTAAAAATCACATGAATCTTCTAATTCTCATACCTATTTATCATTAGGCAGTGGAATCTCAACTCAGAATGTTCGAAATTCTTCAGGAATTTGGAAACTAAATTTGGAATTTTTCATCCCCCAAGAGTAAACAAAGTAACCACTAGCGCAATCTACAGGCCAACACTACACTGAAATAAATTTTTAGAGTAAAAAGAACCATTCAAGCATGTTTAATTTTACCATGCCTAATAATAGTCATGGTAACTATATTTTCAATAATGATTACTATGATTTTCCAAAAATTACCATGATTTGACAATCTGACAAATAATAATCAGTACCATAAAACGTTGTTACTTTTATTGCACATTTTCTGTTTGGTAGAACAATATTTATACTTGCTCTTACTTTGCGCATAGTCAAAACAAACAGTTTAGATTTTATCAATCTCTGTAGAAAATTCTTTAAGTGGCCATCTTTAAATAAAATGGCTGTAAAATGTATCAACTGTAAGTTTGTCAATTTGATACTAAAATTTAATTCAATAAATAACGTTAATCAAATACATACAAGATCCGCAGACCAATGTCATCAAAAATGCCACTTAGCCGCAGTCATCCGGTCGCAGAACATTTGGGAATCTAACCCAGCCGCAGCCGACAAAGTACCACTCGTGAATTCTCACTTGCCAATGTTACAAACATCGATAAAATTGGCTGGAACTCAGGAGTATTTAGAGCACGGATTCAAACGGTCGGAGGAGTTGCCGGCGGATGAAGGAAGAAGCTGGAAAAAGCGAACAAAACCGGACATCCTGAATGATGTTGTGATGGGGTGGATGGGGTGAGTATGTCAGGAGCTGCCGATTTGGATGTAATGCAACTGAGAAAACAAAATGGTTTTATTATAGGTTCCAGGAAATCGGAGACAGCAGACTGCTGAAATGGATGTCATTGGGAAATCTGGAAGTCCCACCACCAGTAGAGGCGGCCAACCCAACAGGTTCCCGAAGTTCCCTAGTCGCACGAAGCTGAGGAAAAAACGAGTTGAGCAGCCGTATAACAGCTGCAGACGTTCCAAGGATGGCGCTTGAATTACTGGTCAGATCCATCACGATACCCCGATGTTTCCCCCGATGAAATAGCTTCTGTCGACAACGTATCCGCTTCAAAATCCTGATGTCTTGCGAAAAGTCGCACAATCACGGTTCCGGCAGTGCATTACCCCCAACGCCCCCAACAAACCAAGCAGAAAAACTTCTAAACATTAACTACCATTATATTTATAAGTTTAATTAGATAGATAACGAATAACTGATGAATAACTGATGAGAATAACGAATAACGAATAATACAGAATAAAACCAATAAAATGTTTTTTATTGCAATAGTTTAGAATGTAAATAGAAGAGATGGCACTGCCCGTTTTACCACACGCATGGTAATTTTAACCTTGTTACGATGGTCAGGAGTACTATGTGCTTAACCTCTAGCATGGTAAAATGAACAATAAAATCAGATTCAAGAATACCATAAAACGTAAATATAGAGCGAGATGGTGAAGGGAACCCTGCACATGGTAGTTTCAAGAATAAATTATGGTCTACCAAAATCAAGTGGTTTTAATTTCACCCACGATACGGTCAAAATTACTATGTCCCTTATTTCAGTGTAGAAACTCACCCCCGTTTACTACACTGAGAAAAAAATTATAGTAAAATTAATAATTTAACCATGTTCAATATTACCATGCCTAAAAATAGTTATGACGAACATATTTTCAGTGATAACTACTATGTTTTACTTGCAATCACCATGCCTTGACAATCATGCGCATAGTAATCAATACCATCAAACGTGATTATCTCAACAATGATGTTTGTGATTCTCAGAACCATGGTCATGTTTTCTAGTAATATTCTCATGTTTAGTTTTACCCTGAGAGTTTTACCGTCTCCGAAAGTTTATCTAATTCTTAGGGATTTACGCAGACGTTTTCGTTCAATAAGTTGTTTTCGACGTAGTTTGTAGAGACGTAGCTTGTTTGGTAAATAACTGGTGAGTATTTTCATCGATTCGTGTTCTTAGCGTTTAATAACAAAGTCAATCCATATCTGTCAGGAACCGCAGTAACTCGACCTAGTAGGTTACCGGATTCAAAGTCTTCAGGAATTCCGAAAGACAATCCTAAGGCTTCGTCGCCATCTTTGCCTTTCCGAGACGGACATCAAAGAGATGCTCTGGAAGTAGGCTTGGTTCCAAGGAGAAGAAGGATGAGAACGTGCAGAAGAGGGGGACGAAAAGTTGGTCAAGTTGTTTTTCTGGAAATTCTGCTACATCCCCCACTACATTTTCAATCATCCACAGGTTTCATAAAACAGCTCGATTCCAAAGGATCCACCTCCGGAATCCCCTTTGTATGTATGTTCAAGTACCGCTATCGATTGAACCGGAAAAATAGGATGTTTCGTCCAAGGTTACGCCACTAATTGTTGCAAATGCACCGTGGATGGACTTTGGTGTAATGTTCACTTCTGAGTTCCTTCTACGCATGTCCATCAGTTCGCGCCACCTGAAACCCCTGAACCAAGCATGAAGCTGACCAATTCCTCCGTCACCGCATCGTCCCGTTCAGCAGCTAAAATTCCCGAACGACGTCGTTTTAATGCAAATGGACATTCCCCAGAACATTCAACCGAACCATCTTTTACCAATTCAAGCCACCAGAATGAAACCGAACAAGTTTAGGATATTTATTTAATCAAGAAACAATTGTGTATACATTTAATTTATTTATCTAAATAGAAAGCAATACATTAAATTGTTTTTTTTGCACTCTTTTGAATGTAAACAACAAAGACGACACTACTATTCCACTACACACATTGTAAATAGAACCATAATGCCATAGTTAACCGTACTATGCCGATTCTCACGCACATAGTAAAATGAACTATGTAGAGAGGTTCAAAGCTACCATAAAATGTAACATGGTAAATTGAACCCAGCACATGGTAGTTTCAAAAATAAATTATGGTCTACCAAAATCAAGTGGTAAAAATGTTTTAATTACACCCTCGATCTGGTCAGCGTTACCATGCCAGTTTTTTCAGTGTAGTTCAAATTTAGATTACAAATGGTTCAACTTAAGATAACATTCTCCAAGTAAGAATCACTTAAATTTGATAATTTTATGACAAATAATGCGGAATATTATTCGGTTGGTCGATTCTACGATAAAAAAGCTTTCATTTGACGTATTCACTTATTGCGTGTGATGCAATGCATGAGCGGTATGGGTGCACCGAAAATGGACATTCTCTGGGGGGGAATAAGTGAAATCACATTGATTTTTCAATTGCTTATTTTCGATGGCAAAAACGCCCTTTTCAATGCTTTCAAAGCTTATGTTATCCGAATATATTACAGAAAACTGTTTAACATCTTTTTCGGGACAATATTTGCCCAAAAAGTACGTCATTTCAATGAATTTCAAAATAGTTCAAATTAAGATTACATTTTGACTAGTTCAAATTTTGATTTCTTACCCTATATATTTTTTTAAATAATTTTCATAAAAAGTCATGGTTGCTAAAGACATTACGACAAACCTTCTCTTGATAATCTTTATGCAACATTATGACACTGAATCATAGAATTTTGACTCGGCTCTTAGATCGGCTCTTAGATGCCGAAAAAGAGATAAAAGTTGTGAAAGACGGACCCGGTTAGGGTTCCGCAGAAATGTAACTAGTTCTGTAGCTTAGTTGGTCCACCTTCATCCAGCCAACGTACATTTTTCAACTTCGGAAAAGTACAACAATGACCATAACTTTTTTGTTTAACGATGGATTTTGATGAAGTTTTCACAGCTTCTCGAAAAACTCTTTCCGTAATGATTCCGGGGACATGGGTACCTGGTCCACATGGTTCCGGATTGTCTTGGGGTACCAACATTGGCCACATACTTTGCACAACGTATACCTCAAGATCCTGATGAGGTAGAAGTATAGTGTATTTGGCGAATTTGTTTAGCAGGTTGAGAACTAACTGGCAACGGCGACTTTGGTTCGCGATTCGGGCGCTAGGCGGCGCCAGTATCAAACATGTTCAAACCCACATAGCTTGCGCTTGATTGACCGCCCGTGGATGCTACTCAAGTACCGCCAGACCAGCTACACTTACACAAGGAACCAATGAGATATCTGCCGGGGACTTGGCAGGCATCTTCAATGTGTGAGCGTCGGTGATCTTCCATTTTTAGGCGACAATGGCGCCTGCCACGTCAGGTTGCAGGCCAATGTAGGGAAGGGGAAGGAAGTGATGATTGCAATCGTTTGAATCCACATCAGACCGAATATACCGGAATACATGCGGATGTCGGAGTGTTGGTTGGTGGGATATAGTTGGCAATTGATTCATACATTGGTGCGTGGATGCCAAGCGTATGGTGATAGATACGTGTATCTATTACTCTGAAGAAATTGCGACACAGTTCGCTTGATTGCATAACTCGTACGCGTTATATGATAGATTGACATTGTGCTAGTAAAACTGGAAGGACGGGAAACGGCTTTTTCAACCCGTATATATACATGAGTGTTTATGTAGAAAAGAGGGGAAAATATATAAAAGATACAATGTAGGAGGAAAGGGGCGGGCCAGGGATTGAACCCAGATTCTTCTGCATACGAATCAGAAGCGGTAGCCACTAGACCATCAAGCCCGTCTCAAAAATGTTCAAACCCACATATCTCAGAAACCTGATAAGATAGAATGATGCTGTCTTCGGTAAAGTTCTTCAGCAAACTCAGAACTATATGATAGTAAAGTCTTTGGTTAGGGATTTATGCGACAGGTGGCACCTTGTGTCTGAAAAATTCAAACACATATCACGCTATGTCTGAACTAGCAGATTATAAAAGTTGAATGTACATCGGGTTTCTTTCCACAGAATGTCAGAACTCATGCTATATTATCATATGCAGAAAGTTTTGAAATATTTCATCGGGGAAGTTTTGATTTTTTCACCTTTTTAGCTGTTTTTCATACAAATTTGCATGAAATTCTCATTTTCGGCCAATTTCTCTCCCATACAAAATGTATGGAAAAATTTTCACCGATAGAATATTTTGAAACCTTCTGCAAATGAAAATATAGCTTGAATGCTGATGTTTGGTGGAAAGAAATCCGATGTACATTCATTTTTTATAATCTGCTGGTTCAGACATAGCGTGCATATATCTGCAGGGTTTCCTCCGGAAATTTTCCGAGGAATTCCTCCATGAGTTCCTACGGGAATTCCTTCACGGATTCCTCCGGGATTTTTTACAGGATTTTTTTTTTCAAGAAAATCCTCTGGGAGTTTCTTCAGGAATCTCTTCAGGAAGTCTCCCGTGTTTTTTTTTCAGAAAATCCTCTGGGAATTTGTCTAGGAATTCCTCTAGGACTTCCTCCAGGAGTTCCTCTGGAAATTTATCCTAGAATTGCTTCAGGAATTACCCCCGCAATTCCTCCGGGATTTTTTCTCGAAATTCCTCCAAGAAAGTCTCTGTATATTCCTCCGGAAATTTATCAGGGGATTGCTCCAGGAATTGCTTCGGTAATTTCTCCAGGAATTCTTCTGGGAATTTCTCCATGAATTCCTCCGTGGATTTCTCCAGGAATCCCTCCGTGGATTTCTTCAAGAATTCCTCCCAGAATGTCTTCGCGAATTCCTCCGGGAATTTCTTCACAAATTGTACTAGGAATTTCTTCATGGAATCCATCCAAAATTTATCCTGTAATTCCTTTGGGAATTCCTTTAGGACTTCCTGTAGAAATTTCTCCAGGAATTTCTCCAGGACTCTCATCAGGAATTCCTCTGGTGATTCCTCCAGGAATTCCTTCAGTAATTTCTCCAGGACTTCTTCCGCGATTTTATCCAGGAATTTCTCTGGGTATTTCTCTAGTAATACTCCCGGGGAATCCTACAGGAATTCTTTCCGGGGATTCTTCCAGGAAGGAAGATTTCCTGAAGAAATTACCAGAGGAATTGCTGGAGAAATTGCTGGAGGAATTGCTGGAGGAGTTCCTAGAGAAATTTCCTGAAGAACTCCAGGAGGAAGTCCTTAAGGAACTCTCAGAGAAATTCTTGGAGAAATTCCCAGAGGATTTCCTGAGAAAATCCCGGAAGATTTCCTGAAGAAATTCCTGGAGGAATTTCAGAAGAATCACTGAAGATTTTCCTGGAGGGTTTTGTAGAAGATTTCCTGAAGAAATTTCAAAAACAATTCCTGGGGGATTTCCTGGATATATTCCCGGAGGAATTCCTTGAAAAATTCCCGTAAGAGTTCCTTGACAAATTCTTGACGGAATTTTTGATCAAGTTCCCGGAGGAACTGATGGAAGAATTGATGGAGAAATTCACGGAGACATTCCTGGAATAACTCCTGAAGACGGCATTATTCTATCTTATCAGGATTCAGAGAAGTTTGAACATTTTTACCTTAGCGCCACCTAGTGGTCGATTCTCGTACCAAAGGCGCCATTGCGAGATAGTTCTTAATCTGCTGAACAACTTTGCTGAAAACGACATGCTTGTTGCTCATTATGGGATGGAGATATATGTGATTGAATTTTTCAGACACAAGTCACCACCTAGCGGATAAATCCCAAACCAAACACTTTACTATCATATAGTTCTGAGCTTGCTGAAGAACTTTGCCGAAGACAGCATCATTCTATCTTATCATCAGCATCATTCTATCTTATCAGATTTCTAAGATATATGGGTTTGAACATGTTTGACACGGGCGCCGCCTAGCGGCCGAATCACGAATCAAAGTCGCCCTTGCCAGTTAGTTCTCAACCTGCTAAACAAATTCGCCGAATACACTATACTTCTATCTCATCGGGATCTTATGGTATATGTTGTGCAAAGTATGTGACCAATGTTGGTACCCCAAGACAATCCGGAATAACTCCGGAACCATGTAGACCAGGCACCCATGTCCCCGGAATCATAAACTAGAAGAGTTTTTCGGGAAGTTGTGAAAATTTCATCAAAATCCATGGAAAAATAAAAAAGTTATGACCATTTTTGTGCTTTTCCGAAGGTGAAAAATGTACGTTGGCTGGATGAAGGTTAAAGCGCCGGACTACCGATACGGAGTGGTGGGTTCGAATCCCACCAAAACAAGTGGTAATTTTTTCACAAATTTATCTCTCAATTTGCCAATTAAGCAAATTTCATTTGTGGATGGATGGATAACGCGCAGATATTTAAGACATCCAGAAAATGTTGGTCGGTTTCGCCTTTTTGCGTCGTTTTTTTATTCGTTCTCCTTTCCAACCGCTTTCCGACTGTTTAAAAATAGATTTCCGAGCTGCCGCCGGAGCCGCCGTCACCAACACAATCACATTCCAGTTTTGTTAGTGGAAAGTGTAATCGTTTAAAACCAGGGGGATGACGAAGGGCCAGAATCATCTACCCAGCATTCAATTCAACATGGCGTCCAACGTTTTGTTTTTATTGCTTAATTCATGGAAAAAAATGCGCTGGAAACATCGACGCTGCTACATATAATATCGTGCAAAGTGATAAAGAAAGAAAAACAATCATGAAAAACAACGATTTTGTTTAAAATGTGTGATTTCTGAAATGAGCACTATCAACACACGAGCCACACACCCGAAAATCAGGAGCAAGTTAGGGTAAACCGACCAGAAAGTGGGTACCAAAACGCGCCGTACCAAAAATGATGATGGGTGGAGCAGCGATGTACCGAGTTTGACAGCCGTATCACCCCACTAAAACAATCCATGTTTTATGTTGGAACTACCATACTTTTGCTTGTTTTAACAAACTGTCAAAAATTTCGACAAATGAAAATATTTGGATCATCAAGCAATGGAAAAGTTTCGTTTAAACTAAATACCAGTTTGTTGCTATAGTAAACTGTAAAATTGGATGATTTGAACTAGAATTTAATTGTGTTTGCAATTTATTTCTCTGCGTGTAACGAGAAAGACACTACCACCACTAGGTGGATTAATTAGGGCTTACGGATCTCATGGATCTTGTTGGGTTTGTTGCCATTTTTGATACGTCCACAAGTCTGTGTGTATACCATAAAGTGTCTAGAATATAGAATATATCCGGTCACCGGTTAAAATATTAACTTTCCAAGATGGTTCCACTCTGATGAATCTTTCGAGATTATGAAATATCTGTATCTCGATACAGCTGAGCTCGGTCTAGAGTGTATCATTACAGAGGAAATCTTTCAGTCATTTATTTTCATGCCTCGTTGAACACCACACGCTCACATCAGTTTCAAGGGCGAATAAATGTTGTTGCCACGGCCTCACATCTCTCATTGATTTAATAAGTACGCATGCTAACATTGCGTAGAGCGTTCTTAAAATACACAAAAATAAAAACAAAAAAAAACAAAAAAAAATGCGTAGAGCGGAGTATGTTTAAAGAAAAGCTGAAACCACCGAGAAGAAAATTTCAACCTGCAAGCGTACATCAAATTCAATAAGTTAGTTGAGTTACCTTTTTACGCACTCATTTCTTTTAATTTGTCACTGCTTATTTGTTTTGAAGTGGTCAACACTTCAGCGCAGCCCGACGCTGATGAACTCAAGGAGCTTACAACAGCATCTTCGAAAATTTGCTGATTGCTTCATGCTTGTAATACTTGTAATCAAGCCCATATTTTGGAAATTAGGTTTCCTACACTGCCCACGACGAACGGCACGCAAATTTGTGCGGCTCTCAATTCGAGTCATTAGGGTCGAATTTTGAACCTAACCATCGTTAGCCGCCCCCCGTAAGCCAAATGGAGGAAAAACAACGCCCGCAATGCAATTTGAAGGTGGTTGGTGCCTCACGATTTTTCGGCTTCTGGGTTTCGGCCTTGCCACGCGCGGGGGTAGGAGAAAAGTGCAAGGGGGAAAATTCGGTGTAAACACTCGTCGTTACACAATGACCACGACGCACCACAACACAACATGTGTACCGAGGTTGTGAATTTAATTTTTTTACATCTGTCAGGAATTGTGTTCAGCAACGGGCGTAACATACCGGCTTACCTAGGTACCTACCATAGCTGAAGGTATATGGGAAAACGAGAATGCAATCACATGTGTAGGGCCCGTGGGCAGCATCGTAAGATGGAGCAAAAAGCGTAAATGAGGAGCTTACGCGAATGGCTCACACGGTGTAAGCATGTCTCGCGCTCGGCTCATCTGGGTGGCGTAAATTACATTTTCCTTGTGGGTTGTACGAGTTATCATTACCTACCGCCCGTTTATATCAGTTTTTTTTTTCTTTCAGAGAATCGATATGTGTTTGGAATTTTGGGCAAATTGAAGTGGAAAGTTGTAATATGGATACGGATTTGAAGTTTTTCTCACATGGAATCTTCGTAGATTTCTTTCAATCCATTTATGGTAAAGGATAATTTGTACATGCATATCAGTTGATGTAAATTCAATACTGTATAAAAAACATGCGCTTCACACAATTTCAAGTGTTTGTCTCCTGTCTGACGAATGAGTGAGAGCTTTCATAACTGCGCGAGAGACAAATCGCAGCACAAGCTCATCTTCTTCTCCTTCTTCTTCTTGGCGTAACGTCTACATTGGGACAGAGCCTACTGCTGAGCTTAGTGTTATAGAGTGAGTAATGCACTGTGTTCGAGACCGTGCTTGTCACTGTGCATTTGTTCAGTGCTTGAAAAAGCAGAAGAAACACTTATGGAATTTTTATTTCATATGTCTCAGAATCGTAATTATTCAGAGAGTTGGTATCTTTGGGAAAGCTGTTGGGTTGATCAAGGAGAACTTGCAAATAATGAACTAATTTCCTCCTCTAGGCAATGCAACAGTTCTCCAGTTAGCCTTGCGGATAAGGCTTCGGATCGCCAATCCATAGTCGGCGGGTACGATTTCCCGTTCTCTGGGCATAGTGTATGATTGTGCTTGCCTCAGAATATGCATACAAATTCATGCAATGACGGCAGGCAACGAAAACCATTCAATTAAACACTGTGGAAGTGCTCAAAGAACGCTAAGTTGAATGAAGGCAGGCCAAGTTCCAGTGGGAACGCAGAGTCACGACGAAGAAGAAGAAGAAGATGCAAATTTTATATCTCACATGTCTCACGTATATAGGGGAGACTGGGGAGACTTGATCCCTTTTTCTTAATTTACCTGAAACTTTAAGAAAAAACACAAAACTAGATCCGATTTCCGTACAAAATGGCAGGTAAACATCTATTGCAAGTTAATACACAACAGAAGGCCTTTAAGTTATTGTTAAAGTTTTCAAAACTGTGTTTTTATGGAGGCATGTCTTATGATGTATTTTTCAAAAATGGGTGACACTTGATCCCCCTTTGATCACATGATTTATTTAAAGGTAAAATAATTCCAGAATCTTTCTATTCATTTTCTTTTCGAGTTTTCTTGTATTTTCGATGAATATGGAGTGTTTGAAATTGTAAGATTTCCTTAAATTTTTAAGGATATGCCGTATTTTCAAAATGGGGAGACTTGATCCCCCTTTTCTTGGTTTGTACTAAAGTTATAATTATCTGACACATTTTATCGTTGAATAGACTAGAATTCCAAGTAAATAGAGGCTTCCGAATAGAATTTTATTTTTCACATGTATAATGTGTGTGTAATCCTCGAGGGATCAAGTCTCCCCATGTCACTGTTGTGTATACTAAGCTGAATTAATTAAAATATGTTAACAATAACCTTATTTGGATAAATAAGTTTGAAAGTCCTTTTTTTAAACTATGTGCTGTGAAATTTTGACACGATTTGGCTCAATTTTCACAAAGTTATTGAGATTTTTCGGAATCGCCTAAAAGATTTCTGAAGGACTGAAAACAAACCATCAGCCGTTAAAAAATAATGCAATGTACAATCGAAATCACTTGTAGCCAAAACATAGTCGTTTGCCCAGGAGTAGTTTTGGAAAAAATATGCTAGAAGAAAAAAGTTTTTGATTCCGAGCAAATATGGGGGGAACAAGTCTCCCCAGGGATCAAGTCTCCTCAGTCTCCCCTACTCGTGAAAAGGCTTTTCGGCAAACGGTTAAGGGCCCACAGCTGTTTGGTCATTTTAACAGACATACGCGTCTTAGGTCAGTGTATTAGTCAGAGATTAAATTTTACCGTAGCCATTCAGTGAGACCAGTTCCTCTTGGTTTGAAAGGATGGGTAGAACAAGTGCTAGTGTGGGCTCTTATGTGTTCGCCTTGGATAGAGTGTGGCTTACTCTATCGCGCACAACCCTCTCGCGCAGCCTCCCGTGTTTTCATCTAGCTGTCACCGCATCCGCACCTTGGTGTCACTGGGGTGAGAACTTACCGGTGTACACTCTGGTGCAAAAACATCTGTGCACTGGGGTAATTTTTTTGCTTTTTTCGGCTGTTCGAGCCCGTATGAAGTTGATCATCAATATTAACTTCTTTTCTCGATCAGCCTAGATAGCTGTGTAGTGTCGGTAGCGATTGTCTCAATTGGCTAAGAATAACACTACGGACCGCCTGTTCCGGTGGTAAGAATCCACCAACAGGTGACCCCTAATTCAAGGTGTAATGCGGTTTTATGCTTACCGTGCCTAAGAATGGTCTAATAAAAACCTAATCGCTAACGGAGCCTGTGCGTGGAGTACCAGGGCGCCCTCCACCAAGCCCTTACTGCGCTAACCGGAGCAATGGTGTAGTGGACCTTGTGTTTCTCCGACACAATCAGCTACCCACTTGAGGCTAAAATTAGTTTAAATTTTAACCTATATGGTTTCGCATTATGCGATTTACACAGTGTATTCTGTATATCCTCGTCTTTGGCGTTTCCCAATCGATACCGATCTGGTTTTGCTGTTGTTCTTTGTTGTGCTGTTATTGCGAAGAGTTTAATCTTACCTAGTTTGGGTAGTGACTACGGTTAGGATAATTCAGATCAATCTGCAGCATAAAATAACAGCAACGATCAATCTTTGCAGACTTATGCAAAATGATACAGCCCAAGTGTCCTTAGTACAAGAACCTTACTTTCGTAAAGGGAATTTCTATCTAGGAAACCTTGTGAACCCGGTGTTTGCTACTTTCAGTAAACATGAAATGACAAACTCGCGTGTCATGCCTTGAGCCTGTGTGCTTGTCGTCAACGCAATAGTTGCTACACTTATCTCTGAACTAACCATCAGAGATGTATGTGCTATCACAATTGATGTATCTGTTGGAAACCTCAACAGGAAATATGTCTATTGCTAGGTGTATTTTCCGCATGATGAACCATATCCAACGGATGCTTTCAAACAAGTCATCGCAAACTAAACTTCAAAAAGCCTTCCGCGAATTGTTGGTAGTGATGCTAATGCTCACCATGTCAGCTGGGGCAGCTCAGACATTAACTTGAGAGGCTCCAGATTGATGGAGTACCTAAGTAGTACAGATCTTGCATTACTTAACATAGGCAACCGCCCAATGGCCCAACCTTCATGCTATCTGCTTGAGAGGAAGTGTTAGATATAACGCTTTGCTCTAGCAGAATTAGTCACGAGCTGACCAATTGGCATGTGTCAGATGAAGAATCTTTATCTGACCATCGCTTCATCTTTTTTGAACATTCAAATGTTACTTCGCAAACATTGCGTTTCAGGAATCCTCGGTCAACAAACTGGGATCTTTTTATTGATTTGGTTTCTTTGCTCTTATGTGCGGAGTGCAATCAGCACTTCAGTAGCACGTAATGGGCAAAGTAATATACTTCTGTTCAGATAGCCAGGCTGCTACTAAAGCACTTGCTTCGGTCATTTTATCATCAGCACTTGCCGAGCTCATTACAATATGAAGTAACTGCCGGTGTTATACTCATGCCTTAAGGCGAAACTGGATGCATTTCCTCACTTTTTGGTTTTTGATTTTTTATTAAATAACGAAGCAATATTTTCAAAATCGGTTTTCGTGCGCATGTAGAGTATGGATCAAGGTATCCTCTGATTTTTTTTGTAGTGGAAAATGTTTTTCGTTTTTACAAAAACAATTTTTGATTTGGTTGCGGCCAAATTTCATGGATACTCACCATCCATTGACACTCCAAGTGGTTTAGATGAGCCGTTGATGCTACAACGACCTTCATCATGGAAGCTTTTGAAGAAGCATGCCCTCTACGGTCTGTGAAGATCACAAGAGGAACCCCTTGGTGTAACTCTGTACTGGCGAAACTCAGGAAACAAAGTAGAAAGAGTTGTGGGACAGACGACGTTCGGCTGGTTCGGAGACTTTCAGGTCGGCTCGCAAGGCCTACAGGAAAGCTCTCCGGTCTGCTGAACGATCCGGCTGGAAAAACCTTTGTACAAATGTTTCCAGTTTGAGTGAAGTCAGTCGGTTGAACAAAATCTTTGCGAAATCTTAGGATTTCCGAATGAACGAACTTCGTTTGCCAAATGGCGATCTCACTTTCTCTGATGAGGAAGTTCTGGAATGCTTATTCAGAACACACTTCCCTGGATGTGTGGATATTACATCTTCGGATGAACCTGATGTCTTTTCTTTAGTTATGATTCCTTAGCTTCGGCACAGAGTATTGTAACTGTAGAATCGATTGAGTGGGCACTTAATAGCTTTACTCCTTTCAAATCTCCTGGGGCAGATGGGATTTATCCTATTTTGCTTCAGAAGGGATTTGATTATTTCAAACTTGTTTTGAAAAAAAAAAATACTTGTTTGCAGTTTTGCTACAGGGTATATTCCCAAATCATGGCGGGATATTACAGTGATGTTCATTCCGAAACCGGATCGTGCGTCATATGAAGAAGCAAAGAGTTTCAGACCTATCAGTTTGACAACTTTTCTTCTGAAATGAACGCAATGTGGATCATCACATCCGTGATGTTCATCTGGCCAACGTGCCTCTTCATGTGAACCAACATGCCTACCAATCTGGTAAGTCCACTGTGACTCTTTTACACAAGGTTGTTTACGATATCGAGAAAGCATTCGCTCAAAAGCAATCCTGCTTGGGTGCTTTCTAAGATATCGAGGGTGCCTTTGACAATGTGCCTTTCGATGCCATATTGGAAGCCGCATGGAGTCATGGTATATCTCCAATGATTTCCAATTGGATTCATCAAATGCTCAAAACCGATATCTCTTCTCAACATTGCGTCTAGCAGGGATTAGGAAATTGAGTGTTTATGGATGCCTCCAAGGGGGAGTCTTGTCACCGCATTTTTGGAATTTCGTAGCACGCTATTGAGGCAGCTCAATAATAGCGGTTTTTCTACTTATGGTTTTGCCGATGACTACCTAACATTGTTAGTTGGTATGTGTATCACCACCTTTTTCGACCTGATGCAAAGCGCCCTTCAGGTAGTTGAGGGTTGGTGTCGCCAATATGGCCTTTCGGTAAATCCGAGTAAAACATCTATTGTTCTTTTCACGGAAAGACGAAACCGTAATGGTGTTCGACCTTTGCGTCTCTTTGATTCTGAAATCAATGTGACTGAACAGGTAAAGTACGTTGAAGTCATTCTTGATTCCAAGCTTTCCTGGACACCTCACATTGAGTTCAGAATCATGAAAGCTTGTATGGCCTTCGGGCAATGCCAGCGATTCTTTGTTACAACTTGGGGTCTTAAATCCAAGTTTATCAAATGGATTTACACAACTGTTGTTCGGCCAATATTGGCCTATGGCAGTCTTTTGTGGTGACAAAAGGGCGAAACGAGAACGATCCAATCAAAGTAAGGCCATCTCCAAAGAATGTGCTTAAAGGCGATGTCTGGAGCGTTCTCTTCAACTCCCAGCGCATGAAGTCCTTTTTGACGTAGCCACACATTCATCTCAAACAAGAAGCACTTTCTTGCATTTACCGTTTACGGGTACTCGGTCTACTAGAGGAAACTCCTGTGAACCGCACATCAACACACACCTCGTTGTTTCCACTTTTGGTGAATTGGGACAAAATTGTCCTTGCTCCAAGTGATCTTACAATTGCTTGTAATTTTCCATATCGGACATTTTCCAAGAAATTCCTTTCCCGGGAAGAGTGGACATCTGGTTATCTGGAAAGAAGTATTTCAGACGGCATCGTATGTTACACTGATGGTTCCCTTCTCGAAGTTCGAGCAGGTGCCGGTGTTCATTCTCGTGAGCTAAGGCTGTATCAGTCTTACTCACTTGGTAGACACTGCACCGTTTTTCAGGCCGAAATCTTTGCTCTTATGTGCGGAGTGCAATCAGCACTTCAGTAGCACGTAATGGGCAAAGTAATATACTTCTGTTCAGATAGCCAGGCTGCTACTAAAGCACTTGCTTCGGTCATTTTATCATCAGCACTTGCCGAGCTCATTACAATATGAAGTAACTGCCGGTGTTATACTCATGCCTTAAGGCGAAACTGGATGCATTTCCTCACTTTTTGGTTTTTGATTTTTTATTAAATAACGAAGCAATATTTTCAAAATCGGTTTTCGTGCGCATGTAGAGTATGGATCAAGGTATCCTCTGATTTTTTTTGTAGTGGAAAATGTTTTTCGTTTTTACAAAAACAATTTTTTAACAAAATTTCACAAAAAAATGGTTTCTGCAAAAATGGAAAACAGTTACCATCTCAAAAAAATTCAGAAGATATCTTGATCTAGAGTATGGATATAGATATGTATTAAAACCGATTTTGAAAATATTGCGTTGTTATTTAATAAAAAAAAAACCGAAAAAATGAGAAAATGCTTCCAGATTCGCCTTAAATAGATCAATAATCCAACGCGCTTTATCTGATCATCTATGTATAGCTTACTCTGTAGCACGGTTCAGCACCATCGTCAACTCGAGGATCGAGGGATCGAATCCCAATTTGGTCGAAAGCAGCATAAAAATAGCAACAGCAGTTCAGGGCCTGCCCCAAGCCTCAAAAGTTCCACAGGAGAGTGAGAAAAAAAAGAGAGAGGGAAGCCGTAAAATGAGCAGGGGAAAATATTTGTTTTTATTTTTTACAATCTGAGGGATAGGAGGGATAAGCATTTAATCAGCCGTATATTAGGCCAAAACCTGCATTTAATTAGCACTAATGGCGCATATACGGCATATTAGCATTTAATGACCTGCTGTAAAGGCGCATATAGTGCCGAGTTGATGCCATTTTATCTGCTTGTTGGTTACCTAGGTGAACTATAACTATATCTTAGAGTTGATTATGTATTGTATCTACGAAAATCTTTGAATTGCTCATAATCGTAGATGTCGACGAATTCTTCATTTGATTTTCCGAAATACGAATCTACCCAAAAAAGAAAAGAGAACTTGAGAAAAATGTGATTGCTCAGGTGTAAGAGAGTCCGGAAGAAAATGATATGCGAAGGTTTTAAGAAACTGTCAATGGCGTGCGGAGAAAAACATGTGCATATGTGCCATGTACGACCATGATGGAAATCTGCTGACAGATAAAATAATGGAGGCTGCCTAATGGAGAGAGCACTTCGAGGTATTGTTAAACCGTGGGAATGATAGACCAACAGACAGAATTCAAATCGTTGACGACGGACAGGCTGTGGAATCTCCAATGCTAGACGAGGTCAACCCAAGCAACACACATATCATGTACAGGGGATGGCCAAAATGTTTGGGATAGGCAACTTTTTTTCCTCTCACAAAAAGTTCAACATGCTATAACTTTTCATAGAGTGCATCATAAAATCTCAAATTTTGACTGTTTATCAACCTGTTCACGGTGTGTCTGGTAGAACAAATTTATTACAAAAAAATGGGCATCGCTAATTTTTACGCTACGTGAAAGTTGACGCTACCAGCTTTCATTCAAGCCCAACATCGAAATATTCCATCGGGGGAACTTTTTCATACAAAAATGGGGTATGTTTGTTAAGTAGAAATAGGGATTAATTTGGAACCGTGCATTTTGTATGGGGAAAAACAGTATTCTGAAAAAGTTGTACGGGATCCCTCGGTGGATTTTTTTTAGGGACCCTGCAAATAAAAGCTGAAAGCCTCTATTTTTGAATAGCGAAAAATTTAACGATGCCCATTTTTTTGTTATAAACTTTTCCCATACACACGCCGTGTGTTATATGTGCATCATTGGTACAAATTTGGGCTCGATTGAATAGTTTTTCGCGTAGTTAGAATCGTTCGAATAAAACACTATTTTAGACAACTCATTTTTAAGCTGTCATATCTCGGAAACCAGTGAACCGAATTGAATGAAATTTTGAACGTACACTAACAATATACAATTGTTCAACAAACTATTAAAACATAGATACTTTTTGAACATTGAAAAAAGTTATCATGGATTGACACTCTTTTGATTTTTTTCGAAAAAAGTGTATTATTTTTACGTCAATGTCAATAAATTTTAGTTTTGATGTCCAAAGATTTTCCACTTCTGTTCTCAAGTTATATTTAATCAGATATATTAGAGCCAATTACGATTCAAGGAAAAACACATTTAGTAATTTTTGTGTGGTATTGTAAATTTGACATATTTTCCTCTATATGGGTAAAAATTTCAATATAACTGTGCGAATTACAGTAAAAAATTCAGCTCAATCGAAGCATTGATTACGGAGAATGAGATGTGTGAAGTGAGCGACGTTGCTTAAAAATAGAACAAAAATCGATTCCAAATCATCAACCTTGTATGGAAAGTCGAAAAAAATTCCGCTCTACTGTATTTTTTTTCCTTCGCATTTTCGAACTCAGGGCATGATTCTACACCAAAAATGATCATCAGCTTACCGAGTTCAAAAATGCTGTAAACTAGTGTAATTGGTGATACGCCCGGGAGGGACAGGAGAAGTAGAAATTCGCAATGGTTGTTACGCCCTTTCCACATGTTGGTCTAGGAATATTTTAACAAAGTGTTACATGCCAATAAAGGATCATGGTTTTAAACTATACAAAAATATGACTGGCAAATTTTCTGGAAATATTTTTTCCAGAGAACCACCCTAATTAAAAAAAAAAATGAGCCACCCTAATGAAATATTGTTTATATTCAATATTGAAAATGACTTACAGTTATATAAGAGATTTTTAATACTATTATCTTATTTTTTAAATTTTTCTACAAAAAGGACCACCCTAATGCAAAATAAGTGAACCACCCTAACGATATATGATATATAATATGCTAGCAGTTGCCAACGATGATATAAGACATTTTCCAGTACTATTGCTATGAATATTTCAGCAACTAAATTGAAATCCTCCATTTCAAATTCATTTCACTCCCCCAACTCAAAAATTTTCTAAGTCCAAAAAGTCAATTTTTTTCCAAAACAATTTTTTTGAGATAACACCAGATCTCGACGTTTCATGCACTTTTAAGGCATTTGGCATCAAAAAAAAATTTTCGATTTCGAAATTTTCATGTATCCCTACCTTGGGATATTTTTCGTGTTTCAAAACAGCCAAACTTTGACCGCTTTGGGCCACCCCTTAGCGAAGTCCGATTGAGCTGAAATTTTGCATGGGGACTTTTTTTGAGGAGGCGAAACTTTTGAGCACTACCCGTTTTTGAAATTCGATGGTCAAATTTTTCCCATACATTCCATTGGCACCCTAATGCACATATAACAGGTTGATGAACAGCTAAAATTTGATATTTTTTTATGCACTCTATGAAAAGTTACAGCATGTTAAATTTTTTGTGGGAGAAAAAAAGTTGCCTATACCAAACATTTTGGCCACCCCGGTGTCCGGCCATTTGGCCGAATGCCGTTTGGCCGAATGCCGTTTGGCCGAACGCCATTTGGCCGAATGCCATTTGGCCGAATGGTCGTTTGGCCGAATACCGTTTGGCCGAATTATGTTCAAAAGAATTCAGAGGAAGTTTTGACATTCCAACTACCAATATGATCATCAGAAATATTTCCTTCTTTTAATCATAGGCTATTCTTTCTAGTTTTGACATTCAGGGATGAGTTGGCGTTGAACCTGTCAATATTTTATCAAAGATTTTTCCTTCTTTGAATCATAGGCTGTTCTTTCGAGTTATACTGATGCGAGGAATAGTGACATGGTCACTTAAGTTCATCATTTATTTTCGGCCAAACGGCATTCGGCCAAATGGCATTCGGCCAAATGACCCATTCGGCCAAATGGCGTTCGGCCAAACGGCATTCGGACAAATGGCGTTCGGCCAAATGACCCGGAACCGGCCACCTCCTGTAAGAGTAACGGTAGCGCAAGTTTTGGTTGTGTAGAAGTTAATTAGACAATTTGATTCTAGCATTGTGATAGAAAAACGTCAAATTATTTTCTATGAAACCAAAACGTGCGTTGCCCTAACTCATATATGGCATGCACGTTTATTATAGGCTATATGCTGCGGGTCCGAGCTTCTCAAGCACGGTAGTGAGCAGATGTGTCAACTCTTACACCGTATCCTCAATATATATGGGAAAAGGAAGAACTGCCTGCTAGTTGGCTGCACCATTGCCTTATTTACAAGAAAGGTAATCGGCTGGAATGCGCGAACTACAGAGGAACAACACTGTTCAATTCAGCGTATACGATTTTATCCGTAATTTGACTGGCTGACGCCGATTGAGGACTCCTTCGTTGACGAAAATCAGGCAGGTTTTCATGAGGTCCTATCAATGACGGAGAGAAACAACTTATGACAGATTCGGGTCGAACATAGTTCTCCGGTGAAACTGATTAGACTGTTTCGTGTGACGCATGATGGATTAAAATCAAGTTTATGGATTGCGCATGATATTTCTTCATCTTCCGTAGCCTTAGACAAATTGAAGCAAGGCGATACTCTTTCAAGTATATGTACTTTTCAACATAACACTGGAAGGAGCGATGAAAAAAAGTTCCAAGTGTGCTAAGGATCGGAACCATTCTCACGCGGTCGGATATGCTCCTAGGCTTCACGGACAAAATCGACATCAACGGGGTCGACCGTGGGGCTCTGGAAGCGAACGATTGCAAAACTGGCGTTGTACAAGAACATGATTCTTTCGGTCGCTTTATACGCCCATTAACCATGTAGGTACATTTAACGTTGATCGGAGAGCCTTTGGAGTCTTCGAACGTAAACTGCTGTGAACAATACTCGCCGGTAAACTAGAGCACGGCATCTCAAGCGGCGTCGAGTTATACCAAGTATATAAACAGAAAGAATAAAATACTGCAGGCCACGGTAGGCTGGGCACGCAGCTCGTATGCTGCAGGAACGACAAGCTAAAATTATATTTAGCAGACATCCAGGAAGGGGCTGCCGGATTCGTGGTAGGCGTCGCACACGTTGGTTTTTTTTGCAGTTGAGGAGTACTTGAGGACACTAAACGTTCAGGACGACAGGAAGCAATTGGCCCAGAACTGAGACCAGTGGAGGTGAGTGGTTCATTCGGCGTAGACTCACCGCTACAAGAGCCCATCTTGTATCAAGTAAAGTAGATAATTATCAAGACTTCCTTGGTGTGCTGTTCAATTCTACCACTGGGGTTAACACAATCTGAGAACATCTGAGAATCTCACCATTGAAACGTTCTGATTCCGTATTCATTCTTTGAATTGTATGGATTTTTTTTTCTCTTCAGTCCTCACACACGGAAATCATACGAGGACATCAAAACACAATTAGTGTTTTCTCTGTTTCGAACAATTTTACCAATTTAAATATAATTGCATCTAAACTACGTTACAGCCCCGTTCAAACCGAAGCAAAATTCAAGTTCAATGTTTTCCAAACGGCCTACATTGTTCACCACCACCACCCCTCCTCGCATTCACACTCGAATCCATCCGATCAATTTTCTTATTTACTTTAATTAGCCTACCCGCCCATTATGAAATTTTACACTAAATTAATTTGCACGCTTCCTTCTCGCTGCATTTCAATCAAACTCAAACTCGATACTCACCAGATAAAAGCCAAACAGCAGTATGAAAATGTTTCCCATTTTTGTCGATTAATTCAGGCGGGTGGTGTCCGAAACAGAGCTTGATCGCCGACGGTGTGGAGTGCTGCCCGGTGCCTTCAGAGTTGCGCGCGAAAAGTCGGAAAATGTTGCCGTTGATGGACGGTACTGCTACTGGAGGTGGCACACGACTTCGATTAGGAGCGTGTCTAGGCGAGCGGAAGAAATCGATCGTGCGCTTGACGTTGTTGTTGGCTGAAGGAATTGGTTCACAGTCGATTTGATCCAGACGATGACGATCAAGACGGTGGTGACGACGACGGCGACGACGACGACGGAAGGCACACACGAAGGGTTCGTTACACTTGTGCGATCACTTTTTTTCGGGCAAATTATGTAAGCGGGGTGTGCCTGCATGCAAATTATTATATATGCATTAGAGTGGTCCAAAGAAGGCGAAATGTAGAATTCAAAATCTTATCTTTTGAAATGAAAACTTTAGTGCATAATGAAATCTTAAAATAAATAGGGCATATAGTTCGTATGAAGCTAAAACGACCAATTGTATATTTGCAGAGTGATCAATATTTGGAAATATTAACCGAAAGAGAACCGAAATAACATTCGTAAGCTTGAAACTTTAGTTTGAGTTAGTTAGTTACAACCCAACCTACGGTCATGGGACAAGCGAATTACTCAAGAATCGAAAGTGCGAGGATCAAGTGAAAATGTTTTTCAGATTCTGCGCCTCACTGGAGCACTTAGGGATCATCCATAAAGTACGTCACGCTAAAATTGGGAAAATTCGACCCCTTCGTACGGGTTTTTCCTATACTTAATATTATGCGGGAATTTAAAAATGTGGATCCCGGTGCGGATATAGCGCACAGTGATCTATCCCCGCGTAGAGGAAAACGTGCACAGTATGCGTTGATTGCTTGTCACACTTTCACAAACCCCCTCCCACCAAGGACCGTGACGTACTCAATGGATGATCCCTTATTACTGTAGTTGTGTTATAAAGATCAGTGATTCCCAATCTGGGATCACAAGCCACTATAATTTCTTCAAGAAGCGATTCCTTGTCATTTGAAAGAATTGTCACTCAAATGACTAGCTGGGCGCTCGAAAAACTGAAAAATTATCGGATGTTGGGTCAAATTCCATTGAATGATGTACCACTGTTGATTCCACATCGGGCAACTGTTGGTTTAATGTTGTGTTTGATGGCCAAAATAAAAAGAGGTCAATGTTAGGTTTTTGTCATATTATATGCCATCAACACCAACACCAACAAAGCTTTAAGAGAAACATCAGAGAACATCAATATGGCTGGCACATGGGCCGAGATTAGCCGAAGAGCACTAATCTTGAAAATTTGTAAACAAATGTGCCTGATTAGGATAATCTGACTCTTTTTGCAATTGAGTACAGCCGAGTGCAGCATAATTCGATGCTTTGTTCGTCAGATATGTGCCTCTAAAGTTTGTATGCAAAATTGACATGGTATTTCCTAAAGCTTTAGGATTGGGAAGGATAAAAGGATAAAAGAGGTCCCAGAGGTATTTCAGGGCGTTTTAGGGGCGTTACAGTGGGTTTCAGAAGCTTCCCAGGGGTTTTCAAGGGGTTTCTGAGACGTTCCAGAGTTGATCCAAGGGGTTTCTAGGAGTGTTCCAGGGCATTTTAACAACGTCTCAAATTATTTCAGGGAGTTTCAGAAGCGTTAGGTTCCCAAACTTTCAAGTTGTGCGACCCTCTTTGGTCAGCAGACGTACTTTTCGCGACCCCCCATAGCAATTCTTTCATTTGTTGTCTGTTACAGGAAAATATTTGACTGTCTCTCGCGACCCCCTGGATGAAGTCCGGCGACCCCCCTGGGGGGTCGTGACCCACAGTTTGGGAAACCATGTCCTAGGGATCTTCAAGGGGCTTCAGGGACATTCAGGGAGTTGCAGGGATGTTTCAGGTGGTTTTGGGGGTGTTACTTGATGTTTCAGAAGCGTTACCAGGGGATTCCAAGGGTTTTCAGGGGCATCCAGAGGTGTTTCCAGGAGTTATAGATGGTTTCAGGGTCGCTTTTGAGGATTTATCACCTGAAATCCTGAAACAGCATAAACCTTTCTAAACATTCTTCGAAACTTTCTTGAAATCCCCCTGAATCTCTTTGAACAGTGCTGCAAAAATTCATCTCATTCGTATGAGATCTCTTCAGTCATCTTTGCTTCTAATCATGTTTAAAACGATTTCAGTCAACCTGAGCACTCTTCAAATTAGAATGTCGGGACAAGATTTATCGAATATCAGACCACTGTTCGACCCACATCGGAAAACTGATGGGTCTATGTTACGATTGGTGACCAAAATAAAAAAAAAACCAAGTAACATTTTGATGATCATTTAGTCTTGAAGAGGTTTTGAGAACCGTCATTAAACCAACTACCTTTTATTTTGACTTTATGATGGTTTAAAGAACCTCTTCTAGTCCATTTGACTAAAAAATGTTACTTGGGAAAGGTCAATAATAGGTATATGTTGGGTTATATATATAACATATGATACAAATGTCATTTTTCCTCTTAGAAAATGGAGTTTAAAGTAATTTAAATTCAATGTGCACTGCTGGTCATTGTTCATGACATGACATTACCCTACAGGTTGATCCTAGAAGAGTACGTGTGTGGTATGAAGAAGTAAAGAGTTCCAAATATATCAGGCTAACCTCGTTCCTTCTAAAATGCAGTGTTGATTACCACATCCATGATGTTGCTACTTCTAGTCCTTAAAAAACGTCCATTCAGAATAACTTGTTTCCTGGATAACTCTAGATAGAAATACACAACGTCGCACGTCTCTTCTAGGAATATTCTTTTCTAAAACTCATTTTAGGCCAGTTCTCCCAAGTAGCACCTGCAACTAAAATGGAAATGATCATCGTTGCAAACATGTTGCAACTGAGTTTTCATGAAACAAACAAAATTAAAACTTATTAAAATCCTGATGTTAATGCCAAACTGAGGTGTAACAGTTTTATAACAACTAGCAAAATGAAAACAAACATCACCATTAGTCGAAACTTGCGAAACCAATTTGTAACTGAAGTATAATCTGATTGTTTCAACGAATCTTAGTTACAACCGTTTACAAACCAAATCAACCAAAACATTGATTATGATTGTTATAAACATGTTGCACCTGGAACTGATTTAGAACATAACGAACAATTTTGACAGGAGGGATAGAAGTTCCGAAATGTGCGGCAAAATGTTTTTCAGATCACGAAAAATATAAAATGCACTATAAAAACCAAAATGTTTCAAAAATAACGAAATCATGTACAAATAAAATGTAACATTTTCTTCATAAATTTATCGACATATTCCAAATTTTATAAAATTAAAGTGGTAAAATAGAAAAAAAAAACTGATTGGAAGTACATATAATATTGACCCAATAAAAAAATTCTGCCTCATTTTCGCAGTACTGAATGACTGGTACTTAGCACTCACTGGGAAGATTTTAATATATGGGGTTTTGAAAAATCTAACGTAGGGTAGAAGCTTCAGTTTTGGCCAGTCCGGAGTTTTGGCCATAGTGCGGTATTGAGCCTGTTGCAGTCTAAATCGGCGTAAATTTATTTTTTACTAGTAGATCCTAATACAATATGATGATTACAGCTGTGAAAACCACACATTTTGATTAAAAACTGGAAGGAAAAAATATATTTCCTTAAAAAATCTGCTCCCATACATCTATTTTGGCCAGGGTGCTTGTAATTTGGCCACTCCCATAAGAAATACACGTGATTGGCCAAAATAGAAACCAAACTTAAGAATATGGCCAAAACTGCGGCAGAGCTTCTATTTTGGCCAGTACCACTTTTAATACAAAAATCAAGTATTGGCTTGCTTTCTGCACTTTTCCTTCAAAATATAGATTGAAACCTTTCTTTTGACGCATTGGTTGTTTTCATAGGATTATTGGTTATTTTTATAAAAATGATTTCCCTTAGACTGGCCAAAACCGGTGCCCGCACCCTAACGTACAAAAATATAAGGAGTTTCCCACGAAAAAATTTACAATGGGTTTACATTTTTTACAAAAAAAATGTGAAATTTTCGGTACGTAAAAAATGGACAGCCTCTTGCCGACGTAAATGGGAAGTACTATAGATAGTACTTCCCATTTACGTCGGCATAGATCCGTGTTGATGAATCCGTTGTATCCAAACGAACTGTCAAAATCTGTATCCAAACGAGCACGACGTCACGATTTGGACAACATCAATGGAGCGCATGCCGTCATATTCAACCGTCGCACTCTTGAAAATTACTACTTACACGCTTGAAACATTTTAGTCAGCGGTGTCCGCGGATCTATGTTTACTCTACTATCTATAGGAAGTACACGCCCAAGTGTCTGCTTTTTTGGTTATTTATGTCCTACACGGAAAATTCAAACTTCCTTATTTTGGGTCGATTTTACCCTAAAATGAGTTTATCAAATTGATTAGTTACCCAAAATTAGGTTGTTTTTCCTCTCTCCCCCACAGATGTTGTCGTAAATAAACAGAGATGCGTCTATCCAAAGGGGGTCTTTGAGGCCAATAAGCCAATTTTGGGTAAATGTAGATTTCACCAAATTTAGGTTGTATGAAGGGGGCCTTGGGTTTAATTTACCTACTCTTGAGTATATTTTTAGTTGGAGGTAAAAGCAGCAATACCTTGCGTGTGTTTAATCGATTCACTCAAATGTTGACTTATTGGGCCGAACTATAGGATTGCGTCAAAAGAATCCAATTTTTGGTAGTTTGGCGGTTCCGTGTACCACGTGCAGCATTATTGTATTTTGTCAATACGGATTCCCATAGTCATGATTCAGCAAATAGTATCTTTCTAAATTCTAATATTAATTTTCAGCATTATATGGGTGCATTAAATAAGCTGCTGAAATGCACTCCGCCAAAGCAATATGGCGAATCAATGTTTACCACAATTGCCTAAATTTTCACTCGCAAAATGATAGGTGGACTGAGGCGCGTTGAGAATACGGAGCTAAAATGCATAACTTACCGATAAATCTGGAACGGCACATAAATTGACGTTCTCGGTCAGCCTTATTTTCGGTATATTTATGCACACAATTTATTAATCACATCAACGAAACTGTTGATACATAGTAACTGGCAGTGACGAATGTGGTGACTAGCTGACTAGTTGTCGAATCGTTCACCATTTTTTAAGTCGACTTTAAGTTGTATCTTGGTTATAATTCGATTGCGTATTAAAACCGTTTATATCACGAATGGATGTTTTATATTGGCTCCACCTCTTGCGCTTTTTTGGTTGCAATTCAGTCGTTAATAAGACGATTGGTTCAAATGGCATAACTTTCGATATAGTTGCATACAAATTACAGGAACTTATTAATGTCCAAGTGTGTTGCTTGGGCTGTCTTTGGAAAATCAAAGCTGGTCACTCAAGGATTTCCAACTCCAGCGCCTCATATACTGGTACGCTCGTAAAATTACTTTTATATTGAACTTTAATTGGATGATTTTTCTTAATCAGGACGATAATTCATTAGAGTAGAAGTTCTTCGAATCCTTGAGAATTAAATTTTTTTTGCTGGAATGTTTTCTGAAATTTCCATTGGAGTTTCTCGAGAGATTCCTAAATGTTTTTTTTCTATAAATTTACTTAGAGTTCTTTTCAGGAATATCTCCAGGGATTCTCTCAGGCGTTTTTTCAGTAATTCCTCCAGAAACTGTCAAAAAATTCTTCAGGAAGCTCCTCCAGGGGCTTCCTGGAAAATTCTCAGATATTCCACCAGAAATAATTTTGGTGATCCTTTAGGAATCCCTTCACCCTTCAGAAATTGTTTCAGGAGCTCCTTTCGAAATCACTTCAGCATTTATTTCTTCACATTTTTTTCCTTTAGGAAAATTGTTTCAAGGATTTTTATATACTACTATTCAGACGTTATGCAAAAAAATCTGTCAAGAATTCCTAAAGAAGTATCTCCCTACCTGCAGCGGTCTTTTCAGTTTTTTCAAATAATTTCTATGAATACCTTCAGAAATTTCAAAATTTTATTCAGAAATTTTTGAGAGATGTCGTCGAGAATTTCTTTCAAGGATTATTTCCTTAAGTTTCTCCAAAAATTACTCATAAAATTCTTCCAGGAATTTCTCCAAAGCCATCTCAGGAGTTTCTCCAGGTATTTTCCAGGAATTCTTCAAGGAGCTCCTCCAACGATTGTTTCCGAAATTGTTTCAATAAAATTGAAACTCATCAGGAAATTTTTGAACATTCAGGTTTAAAATTCTTCCGGTAACCCTTCTAGAATAACTTCAATATTTCTTTGTAATTTAAAACAATACTTCTATAATATTTGTGGAGGAATATTTCACAGAATTCATGGCGGAATTTGTAAAGGAAACCCAGGAGATATTTCTGAAAGAATCGCAGAAGGAACAAAATTTTTCAAGGGATTCCTGGAGGATCTTTGGAAAAATCTAAAAAAATCGCTGAAAATTCTCAGAAAATTCTGAAAATAAAAAAAAAACATACAATTGTTTTGAGGTAATCTCTTACTGATTTTCATGAAAAATACTTAAACTACTGAAGGGGTTTTAGAGACATTTTTGAAGAAATTCCTGAGTAAGTTTTAGATAGAATCCATGGAGAAATTTCTGAAAGAATCCTTGGAAGATTTTTTAAATTAACTGTCTATGTAATTCTCGCAGACAAATTTTTAGCCCTAGTAAGATGTTGGGGTCAATATGACCCAGACAGGTGAGGTGAGGGCGTAGTGCACCCTCGTGGTGCGAAACCCCTTACATCTTAGGAGGGTTAAACGAATACCTGGAGGGTTATGTGAATAGTTCTAGGGAATTTTCTGAAGAAAGGAAAGACCTCCTTAAGAAATTTCTGGAAACATTCCATCAGAAACTCTTAATGAAATTCCTATAAGGTTTTTTAATTAAATATTTAGAAAAGTTCTTAGAGAAATCTCTTTCCGAAATTAACGAATGATTTTCTGAAAGAATTCCCGGACGAATTCATGAACATATTTTTAAATAGGACTCTTCGACTGGAAATGATTTGCTACGGAGATTCTGTACAGAGTGAATTGATGAAAGTGCGCTGTCCCTCCAAAAATATTTTAATAATTAACTTAAAAACTAAATGCATAGGATCAGGCCCGTGCACAGAAGTGGCGCCAAGGGAGGAGTTTTTCCCTATTTCGGCAAAAGACGGAGGGGCGCCTAGTATATAAAACTTTGATAATGGGAGGGGTTAAACACCCAACCCCCCTTGTGCACGGATTTGCATAGGATACAAAAAGCTCCAAACAAACTGTGGCACTATTGATGAAACAAATATCGATAGACAGCTTTACTCTTGAAAAAGGCCAAATAAATCAGGCCGAAACGTCGGGCAATGCAAATTTAATCGTTTGAATTCCCTAGACTGAGAAAGCCAGAAGCTCTGTAGCATATTTTTGAAGGAATCCCTGAAAGAACATCTGGAGAAATACTTAAACTTCTGTAAATGTTCCTAGAAAAGGCTCATGAGAAATTTGCAAAGGGATTTACGTAAAACTTTCTAGTAATTGTTTCTGAATTTCTTAAGGTATCCGAGAATTTCATGGCGACACTCCATGAAGAAATTTATAGAGAAGGCCCTGAAAGAATTTTTGCTAACCGATGGAGGAATTACTGAAACAACCCTGGGATTACTTTGTAAATAGAATTCCTGGAGTTATTTCTGAAGGGGGAACGTCCATGTATTACGCTACGCTTTGAGAAAAGAGGAGTTCTGAAAAGTGTGATAACCAAAACTTAAATTGTATGTCCCATACAAAAAGTGCGCCATAGAGGGGGGTTGAAAATGGACATTTTTTGCGTAATAGGGTCAGGGAATTTCTAAGAAACCAACGGAACCATTTCAGGAGGCTCTACAGTATCGGACAATAAAAATGCACCAAAGCCGTTTCCCCATACAAAATAGTCAACTTTAGATTGCTATATCTCAGTTATTTCTCAACCGATTGATTTCATTTTTCTGTGACGAACTACAAATATTTCAATTTAAAAAAAAATATATTGACAAATTTCGGTGATAACAATTGGCGCAATAGTTACAGACGGTTATATTTTGACAATAAAAATGCACCAAGACAAAAAGTCTTATAGCAAAAAATGCAGGAGTAAAATCATGTTGGTCTTTTCAGTAAAGTTAATCGTTGTCACACAAGAAATATATTTGTCGAAGACACCATAATGATATGACTTAACAACGTTTTTCTATAAAAATTAATGTCTTGGTGCATATTTATTGTCAAAATTTAACCTATGTGTATTTTTTTATCAATAGGTATTACCAAACTTTTTCAATAGTTTTTCAAAATTGAAGTGTTTTGTAGTTCGTCACAGAAACATGAAAACAATCGGTTGGGCAATAACTGAGATATGGCAATCTAAAGTTGACTATTTTGTAAGGGAAAACGGCTTTGGTGCATTTTTATTGTCCGATACTGTATGTATACATTCTTTGGAACATTTATGGAGGGACGTATGACATCCCTATAACTATTTCTGAAGGAACATTCGGATTTTTTTTTTGAAGAAATCCTTGGAGAAATTTTCTAAAAGATATCTGGACTCTTAATTTTCAAAAACGCTGTTACAATGTCTTGATTCTGTGCATGGTTTTCTGAAAAATCCCCGGAGAAATTTCTTAAATAATTCATGAAGGATTTTCTTACGCATGGAAGGTTTTCTAGAAGAGTTTCTGGAGGGTTCTTTATGGGAATTTTTGCAGAAAATTTCATGGACTATATGCCTCCAAGAATGTCATAAATTGCCAAATCTTTCAAGAGATATACAAAGAATATGTAAGAGAATATGTTTCTGAACCTCATGAGAATACTGCCAAGAATCTCGTTGATAATTCGTTAAGAGTTACAAAAGGGACTTGCTTAGTACATAAGCAAGAATAAGAAAGGATCTTCAAAGTATTGCAGTGAGAAATCAATAGAGAAAGTCATAAAATAATGTTACATAAGATTTAAAAAAAAGAACTCCTGAAAAATACGCCTAAAATGTATGCACAAAAAAAAACAAACAAACTGTTAAAAATCACCACAATGATTGCTATCAGGTTTGAACAGGTGGTTTGAAAAATTCTGCCGAGAAAAAAATATTTGTTGTTTCCTCAACGGCGTGGGAAATTTTGTTAGGTGGCGTGCAAAAAAAATTAACAGCGACGCACCGGGTCAATTTAACTGGTGGTGGCGGCGGCGTGGAAAAAACATTGACAACGACGGCGCGGCGTGGCGGCGTACACGTCTACTAATATGCCTCCTAATTTGGGATATACACAGTGACTCTTTACACAAAGTTATATACGTTTTCAAGAAAGCACTCGCTCAAACGTTGTTTTTGGCTTAAGTAGTTTCATGAATTCTGAGGGAGGATGCTATTGATAACGTGCCTTTCAATGTCATTAAAAGGCGCATGGCGTCACAAGCTCTCATTAGAGGGAGCTTTCTTACGCTTATGCATTTTACAGTGCCCTTTTCAACCCCCGGTGGGTTCCATTATAGGCAACGTCGATACATAATTTCAAATGCGTATTTCACTGGAACAATTTATTAATTTTGTATGTTTGACGATCCTAACATACAACATAAAGAGGGGACATGAAACTGGTTATAGAATTTTACTTTGGGACAAACTTCGATAGCTTAGAGGGTCCATTACTGGTACCCAAACCTTATATCTATTTTGAACAGAGTGCTTCTAATTTGGCCTAATTCAGTAAACATGTTGCATTATGCAACATTATTAAGTGTAGTAGAAAAGCTTACTGCTGCAACTGAAGGCATGAAGTTTAAAACTTCATGGAATATAAGACGCTATGAATAAACTCAAATCGATCTTGGAATGACACTTCCCAAGCAGCACCTGCAACATCATCCAAAATGTGGTTTTCTATGCTTTGGTCTAAAAGAGTTGCAATAAAAGCGCACGCAACTTCCATCTTGTCAGTTGAGTTGCATTTAAACTCCGAATGTCGTTAAGTTGCAGCTTTGTTTCATAGGAATTACCAATAACATCGTATTTAACATCGATTTATGGAGGCGGAGCTTACATATTCCTCACAAGTCAGCTTGCATTAAATGTGCTATGTAACACACATGAAACATCTTACTCTGGTTTGTTTGTTCAGATTAGGTTCCAAATGTGTTGCGGAAAACTTGCGCGTCTTTTCATTTTGACAGCTTTCTAACTTGCGCCAAAGACGGTACAATGAAGTAACGCGTAACTTCAGCAGCTTTAATGGTGCATTGAGCAGCAAATCTTTCACAGAGCTTCTGGTGTAGTGTGTAAGGTGAGTGGTTAATACTCCTGGTGTCCATGGTTCGAGTCTGAATATATTTTTTTCATTTTTTTATCATTCCTTCTAGCTCAAGTTGCACAACGATTTAAAATTTGCGCTTTTTGCGTTTCAAAGAAGAAGCAATTGTGTTCTGTTGTCCTTAATTTGAACTGTGAATAAATTGCACTGATGTTGGCTTGCTGGCTACTGGCTACTGTTGGTACTGGCTTTGAAACAAGTCGTGTTGCTTGGGTTAATATTTTAAGAAGTCTATATATCTTGTTTTGGTGTTTGACAGGCTTAGCAATAGATCTTTCCAATACGATCCATACGATTGAGTTTGGAACTTTGTTTTAGCATCTTCAAAATACAGTCGGTGACAAAAGTTAGTAATCGAATGCTGGTTTTCCATACAAAATGCTCAAGTTTGGAACCTTGTATCTCAGCGTAGAGTGGTCCAATTTAGCTGAATTTTCGACCACGGTCTACAAATAATGTGAATATTGATTTGACGGGATTTAATTCCATTTCGACGGGGTGCAAAAAAGTTTCAGAGGGTGGTACTAAGACAAAAGTAAGTAACGTAAGAAATTTTCGATTTTGTTAGGTTACTTACTTTTGTCTTTGAACCACCTCCTGAAACTTTTTGACTCCAATCCGGAACACATTGAAATCCTGTCAAACTAAAATTCACGTAATTTGTAGATCGTGGTCAAAATTCAGCTTAATTCGACCACTCTACACTGAGAAACAAAGTTCCAAACTAGAACTTTCTGTATCGAAAAACAGCATCCGATTACTAACTTTTGACACCGACTGTAGGAGCATGTTGCTTAACAGTGTTAATGATTCACCGTCTGAATGTTTTGACCTGTTAAACAATTTTGCCAAAGTATCTAAAAAATCCAAAAAATAATCCGTAAGATTCGTTCATCCCTAAGGATCTCATGAGACGTTCTCTACTGTGAGCGGTTATAACTTAACCAGTTATAAATAGATGAGCTTCCGGTTTACACACAACTTAAATATCACGTATAGATTCTTCATTAATCAAACCAGTTAAATTGTGGTTCTAGCTTCGGTAATACTTAGAGTGCAAATTATTGCAAAGAATCTCTTCATACGTACTTCTCACATACAAACGTTGCCGGAAGCACTAAAAATTTCATTTCGGGAAGCTCTAATTTCCAGATTTTAAACTTGAACTTTCAACAGATCTTGATCCACTCTAATGCATATATGCATCAACTCACTGCACTGTGCCCAAAGGTACACGTAACGTAACGCGCGTCTGGGCCTCTAGAAGCGAAAATCACCCGGTTTCCTTCGCTCGAGTTACATCACTTGTCACTAATTAGCGCATTGAATGTGTCGCGCCGCGCTCACTCAGAAGGACGGACCGGAGTCAGGTTGCTGTTTTCTTGGCAGAGGTTTTTCCTCTTCTCTGCTTCCCCATGTGCAATTTCCCGCGCGCTCGGAGGAGTATATTCGCTACCGCACCACTTTACACTCTTTCATTCTCCACACAAATAGCGCGTGCAATCAGATCTTTATCGTATGGCATTTCATTTGAATTCAAAGCGTCGCACCCCGTCCTACGATCTTGCACTTGTTTTTCTTCCGGAACTGCTCTGGAGCTTCACACCCTTCCAGTAAAAGAAAGCACTTCTCGCTTGTCGGTTGTCCCACAGCCCGCGTTCGCAGCAAAAATCACGTTTCCCGAAAAGCGCGCGCCACTCACTATAATTGGCAAAAAGCTGAAACACTAAAAACACACTTCGTAACTAACCGAAAAGACACGCGCGCACGACGCGGCGGCGGGTCAGGAAAATGCGTTTGATTCGAATGCTGGCCAAAGTGCCACTGACTGACTTGCACTACCCCGTCCGACTGGCGCAATTTTCATCTGTTGGCGTTTTCGCAAAAGTGCGGTGCGGCGGCGGCGGTTGTACGCCCCGAGTCGATCGACGACGACGACGACGGTTTTGCAGAGCACAGAGCGTGTAGGTTGGAATACGCGCGCACGCTTTGCCGCAGCAGCACCGACCGGCACTCAGCTGGGAGCCATAAGTAACAAATAAGCAACCCCCTCAGTTGAGTAGAGCAGCAATGTGGGAGGAACTCACGGAAATTGGCGAACGATGCCGGAGTGAGTTGTTGTTGTGTGTATAGATAGTAGAGTAAACATAGATCCGCGGACACCGCTGACTAAAATGTTTCAAGCGTGTAAGTAGTAATTTTCAAGAGTTCGACGGTTGAATATGACGTCATGCGCTCCATTGATGTTGTCCAAATCGTGACGTCATGCCAATGAGGTACAGATACAGGTGGCGCAGATAAACATTGCAAACCACTAGTTGTCTCTTTTGTTCTACCGCTGATCAAATGCAACTCAATTAGTGACGTCACTAATTGAGTTGCATTTGATCAGCGGTAGAACAAAAGAGACAACTAGTGGTTTGCAATGTTTATCTGCGCCACCTGTATCTGTACCTCATTGACGTCATGCTCGTTTGGATACAGATTTTGACAGTTCGTTTGGATACAATGGATTCATCAACACGGATCTATGTTTACTCTACTATCTATAGTTGTGTGGTGCGACGGTGGCTACGCAAACAGTGCATTGAAAGTTTAGAAAAATCACGTTCAACCAAGCGTTCAACCGATGTTGGACAGACACACCGGACGCCCTGTGTTCGTTTTATAGGACAGTATTTTTAAAAGTGGAAAAAAAGGTTGTTGCAAGGATAACATAGAGCAATGCGGGGCAAAAGTTCGCACGGGGCAAAAGTTCGCAGTGGGTCTTTCTCTGCGCACGAGTTAAGAACCCAAGCATGGGTGCTTAGTGCATTAGTGCTGTATGGGTTCGACACTTGGTTCGACACATTATCAGGTTAGTTACTCGTCAGTACAAATTGGAACGATTTCGTTATGCAGTAGCAGAGTAATGCAGAAAAATGTGTTTTTAGCTGTTTCGATGTTATTTCTGGACCTTATGGAATAAGAATTTGTAATAGTTTTAAGAAGAATTACATATCCTTTTGATGTAGGAGAATCGTCATTCCATAGTAGTTTTAGTTCTAGTTCTAGTAGTTCTAGTTCTAGTTGCATAAGATGATAAAGTGGAGGCCTCCCTTTAGGCGCATGTAAAATGTACGCATATTGCCTCCATCTCATTCAACATCTTATACGATCACTGGTTGACTGGGAAGAAACATTGTTAAAGCCTCGACAGTGGGGCAAAAGTTCGCACTACATTTCTGAATAGAACATCAATAAAGTGTATGGGGATCGGCTGTGATTGTTGTTATGTTACGGGGATTTTCGGCTTCCAGTCTTCGCGTAATCATAAACGGATTTATGCTCTACACCTGACGTTTCAATACATGTAGCCGAAACGTCAGGTGTAGAGCATAAATCCGATTATGATTACGCGAAGACTGGAAGCCGAAAATCCCCGTAACATAACATCAATATAGTTACAGAATATTTGAAGCAATAACGATTTCGAATTATTTGTGTATAACATGTGTAGTATGCATCCTCAAATCGTTTCGACAGAGGGTTTGAACTTATTTTTGGGAGAAAATCGATTATAAGACAATCATTGTGTTCGTTTATTTAAAACAAAAAATGAAAAATGGATGAAAAAACATTTTTTCGCCATAATCGTGGCATCCTTTGAATTTTTGTGGGAATGTTTTTTTTTTTTTTTTTGAGATTTTACCCCTGAGGGTGGGAATGTTATGTTGATCTACTATTCTGGGAACTTTCATAGCTTAGTTTGTAAAATCACAGTTATAATTCGTTACCATACTAACGGAGGTTAGATTAAAATTACGGTTCCGTTCATTAGTTTTGCGCCACATTTGATTTTATTTTCAAGTATTTTGTGTAATACCACTATAATTTTCCCACAATATAGTTTGACTACTTCAATAACGCTGGAAAGGAAAGCTCCTAGATGATAGTTGTAGATGTATTCATAAAATACACTGTATACCAAAGCTGAGAACCAGGCCGTGTTCCTGTTGGTATGTGATGCCATGAACAGAAAGAAGTACTACGTTTGAAGCTAACATGATAAAGACACGTTTAACGAGAAAAAACAATATTATTCTCTATTCGTTGAATAATTATTTATTGAAGACTGTTAGGTGCGAACTTTTACCCTGCATTACTCTAAGACATGTGGTTTTTGAGTAGAATTTCACATCGGATGAAAATGTGTTTTCCTAATGACAATGGTTTAAAATTTGAAGTTGATGTCTTCGGCGAAGTTGGCACAAATTTTCTAAATGGAGAAGAACATGACTATGAAGCCCATCCACTGAAAGATTTTTATTGTCACCAGATGGCGATGTAGTATAATTGATTTCATTTAAAAATATTTCAGCCCAACATATTGATACAATTTTATTGTTTTCTGCCTTTATCTATGGGAGCATCCATTAAGCACGTCACACCAAAAATTGTGAATTTTCGACCACATCCCCCCGCCCCTTTGTACGGATTTTTCCTATACTTAATACATTGCTTGTCACACTTTTGAAAACTCGCGATAAGCTTTGAAATGTCTTCAAAATTTGTTAGTTTACGAATGCACTTTAAGTGTATAAAAAAAATATCACGGGTATTGTTGGGGCGCCTAGTTGCCCCAAGGGAAATGGTCTGGGATGGGAATAGTTTTCCTTACGAGGAAAAGACAGGATTTCTCCGGTAAAACTATTTATTTGAACAAATAGAGACTTAACTAGACCCTTTGCCAGGTCATAATGAACTATGCCGCTGAGCATGGAAACGGCTGGTTTTATAGGCCTTGACAGCAGTTTGTATCCTTCCAGAAACTGCTGCCATGGCGATGACGTCGATGCGGTGCTGTGGTACGGCGTCCTTGACACTATTTCGGGATTTCAATGTGTTGCTGTGATCGGTACCTTGCTGACCACGTGGTTGCCGGAGCGCTTAGTTTGGGCGCGCACATAATGCCCCCGGGCTGGACAGCACTTCCGTCGAAGCATTGGCATCAGGATGGCGGTTGTCTTCTATAGGTAGGATGGATAGTTTTGATATGGCGCGGCGGTAGATGGTTTCACCAATCTTGACGTGCACCGCTCTTACGAGGTTGTCGGATCCGGGGTACACGTTGACGATCCTGCCCATCTTCCAGCTTTGGGACGGCAGATCCTTTTCTTCTACCAAAACGATCATTCCAGGACGAACGTTCGGGTGTGACGCTTGATCTTTGTTCCGGGGTTGCAGATTTAACAGGTAATCCTTTCTCCATTGTTTCCAAAACAGCTCTCGGAGGGATTGCAGGTACTGCCATCGTGACAGCCGGTTCATCGAGACTCCATCGTAGCTGGGTTCCGGTATGGCGATGAGGGGACGACTGACAAGAAAGTGGCCAGGGGTAATCACTTCGGGATCAGAAGGGTCAGCAGAAATTGAAAACAAGGGTCTTGAATTGAGAATCGCTTCCACCTGGGTCAATACCGTCGCATATTCTTCGAAAGTCAGTTTGGCATCCTTCAGTGTTCGCTTGAGATGATACTTGGTACTTTTCACGGCCGCTTCCCAAAGGCCACCGAAATTGGGTGCATCTGGAGGAATGAAGTACCAGGTGATCTCCTTTGGTTGACAGTACTCAGCAATGTGGTCGATGGCTTCCCGATTCTTGAAAAGCAGAAACAGCTCGTGCAGCTCAGATTTGGCGCCCTTGAAGTTGCTCCCGTTGTCCGAATACACCTCCTTACACAATCCACGTCGACTGGTGAACCGTTGGAATGCTGCAAGGAATGCTTCGCTGGACATGTCGGACACCAGTTCCAGATGCACAGCTTTGGTCACCATACAAACGAATACAGCGATGTAGGCCTTGACGAGACGTGGTTTGTATCGGCCCTCCTTGACAAGTACTGGACCAGCATAATCTACTCCGGTTTTCTCGAACACATGTGCCTGGGTCACTCGGCACGACGGCAGACTTCCCATTAGTTGGCTGGTGCTTCGCGGCTTACATCGGAAACACCGTACACAGGTTCTTGTTATCTTTCGTACAGATGATCTGCCATCCAGCATCCAAAACTTCAAGCGGAGAGCGGCTAGTAACCCAGACGGGCCAATGTGCAGGAGCTCTTGATGGTAGGCTTGGATGATGAGGTCCGTAATCGGGTGTTTAGGTAGCAGGAACTGGTGCTTACTGGAGAACGGAAAATCAGAATGTTGAAGTCTCCCTCCGACTCGCAGAATTCCGTTGTGGTAGATTGGACTAAGCTTGGAAATTCGTTTGCACGGCTCGTTGGTTTCCACTCGATTGATTTCATCAGCAAGCGCTTCATGCTGGACGACCTTTACGATGAGTTCCAGAGCGCTTCGTAGCTCCGGAATGGTTGGATGGCGACTGGTGACACGTCTTGAGGCATCTTTCTCTTGACAGTTGCGGGCAAATCGCTGTACTAGAGCGACCACTCTCTGGAGCTTCCGGAAAGAACTGTATCTCGAGAACACAGGTAACTCGTCTTGGTTAATGGCGGGAACTGCGACAATCGGTATCGCTCTCATCTCTGGGATGTCCTCGTCTGGAAGATCGGCGGGTTCTTCCACGTAGTATTCTGCACTCTGGAGGAACCTGGGTCCTGTCCACCAGAGCTCGTTTGTTCTCAGGATCTCTGGTAATTGTCCGCGGGATACTATATCCGCAGGGTTGTCCTTCGTCGGAACGTACATCCATTGCACGTTGAGTGGCTCGGTGAGGTGTTGGATTTTTTCAACTCGATTTCGCACGAAAACTTGTAGAGATGCCAGGGGTTTTCTCAGCCAGGCTAGAACGATTTGGCTGTCCACCCAGAGGACGATGTAATTCACGTTGAGGTCGAGTGACTCCGACAGTTTGGAAATCAAACGAGCCAGTAGCTGCGCTCCTAGCAGCTCCATCCGGGGAATGGTGACTTGCTTGGTAGGAGCCACCTTTGATTTGCTACTGATCAACCGAAGACTTGCTGTACAGTCGGGGTAGACACAGCGTAGGTATACCGCTGCTCCATAGGCCAGTTTGGATGCGTCCGAAAACCCATGTAGCTCCATAGCTACGTAGTTCGGCGTTATGATGCACCGAGGGATCTTGATGCTGCACACGTTTCGTAGAGAGCTGCGGAATTGCAGCCATTCTTGTAGCAAGTCGCCTTCCAGATAAGCGTCCCATGGTATTCCAGCCAACCAAATCTTCTGCATGAACATCTTGGCGATGATGACTACCGGTGAAAGTAGACCAAGTGGGTCGAACAGCTTGCTGATCTCGGACAGGACGGTTCGCTTTGTTGGTGGTTTGGAATCGTCCATCAGATGATTGGCAACGAAGGCGAATTCATCCCGCTGCGGGCTCCAGGTCAAACCCAGAGTTTTCAGCACTCCTTCGCAGTCGTCGCTCAAGTTCACCAGCTCTTCACGATCTGCTTCCGGGATACGTTGCAGGACTTCGGGGGAATTGGAGCTCCACTTGTGGACAGGGAGCTTGGCGGTTTCCAGCATTTCCAGAATTTGGGTCTGGCACTCGATGGCTTCAGCTACGGTGTTGGCTCCGGACAGGACGTCGTCAACGTAGCAGTCTTCCCGGATGATTTTTGACGCCGTTGGATACGCTTCAGCTTCGTCGATACTTAGTTGCATCAAGCACCTGGTCGCAAGGAATGGGGCACAGGCTGTCCCATACGTCACGGTGGTTAGTTCCAGCACTCGAAGGGGTTCCGCAGGATCGGCGCGCCAGAAAATGCGCTGCATGCACGAATGATCAGGGATGACGTTGATCTGCCGGTACATCTTGGAAATATCAGCCGTGAAAACGATGAAATGCTTCCGAAAGCGCACCAGGATGGAGAAGATGTCGTTCTGCACGGTTGCGCCTACTAGTAGCGCTTGGTTCAGGGAAATGTCGGATGGAGATTCCTTCGCTGATGCATCAAAGACCACGCGGAGCTTCGTGGTGGAGCTTGATGGACGTAGTACCGCATGGTGAGGCATGTAGTACCGAGGTTGGTTCGGGGCGTCGAGATCCTCGCAAATTTCACGGCAATGTCCCAGGGCCTCGTAATCGTCGATGAACTTCTTGTATTGGAGCTTCAGGGCAGGATCTTTCTTCATCCGTCGTTCGAGAGTCAGGAATCGACGAAGAGCCACTTCTCGGTTGTCTCGCAGCTGGGGAGGAAATTCACGAAAAGGCAAGGACACGACATACCTTCCATGTTCGTCTCGGTGCTGGGTGGCTTGAAAAATCCTCTCGCAAACGTGCTGGTCGGTGGGCTGGTCAACATCAGAAACTTCTTCAACTTCCCAGAACCGTTTCATGGTCTCGGTAAGCGTGGCGGTAGTAGCGACGAAACACTGTTGGTCGTTTTGTTGACCTTCAACGTCTCCAGCTACCACCCATCCAAGGTGCGTCTCCTGCAGGTCAGGCAGATCCGGTCGCAGCTGCATCCGCCCCGATTTGAGGAGGCGCAGGAACGGGGTTACACCAAGCAACATGTCGATTTGGCCAGGTGTATTGAATTCGGGGTCGGCTAGGAAGACATCAGCAGGAATTGACCAGTTTGAAATATCCAGACGGGCTGTTGGAATGTCTTCTGTCACCTTGGGAATCACCAGACACTCGACCATGGTTGCAAAGTCTGAGCATCTGGATTCAACAGCAACGGTGATCTTTTCGTGGGCACAGGTCCTGGCAGCACCAATTCCGGTGATCGGCACAAGCGTTGGAAATCGTAGGACCGAAAGACTATTGGCCATAGCTTTCGAAACGAAGTTCATCTGGGATCCGGAATCCAGCAGCACACGACAGGGCACCTTCCGGTTGCAAAGGTCCCTCAGAATCACGACAGCCGTCATGAGCATTGCGGTTTTATGCTGCGGGGGTTGAGTGTTGGGAACGGCTGTGTTTGATGACGACCGTTGGAAAGTTTGCATCTTGCTTGGGGCTTGCTGGGGAACTGGAACATTTTCTTCGTTTCGCACTGGAGGGTCGGTTTCCTCTGGGATTTGCTTCGGTTCTTCATGCAAGAGGGTGTGGTGCCTACGCTGACACTTTGAGCACGTCTTTTTGGAGGGGCACGCGATAGATCGATGCCCGGAGCGAAGACAGTTGAAACAAAGATTCAACTCCTTTACCTTCTCGATGCGTTGTCCTAGCGACCACTTGTTGATTGTAGGGCACTCGAAATGGCGATGAGCCTCGCCGCATAGCAGGCATAGCGTAGGTTTGACAGATGGCGTCGCCACGTGGGATTTTTGGCTTGAGGAAGGTTTTACGTTCGATGGCTTGGAGGTTAATTCCTTTGCGGGACCGGATTGGTACCGATTCTGGAATCTCTCCAAAACTTGGCACTCACCTTGCAGAAACTTGATGGTTTGCTCGTAATCAGGAAGCTTGCCGTGCTCTTGCGTTCTCTCCCACAGCTGGAGCGTTTCGTCGTCCAGTCGTGCCGTGATGATTTTTGTCAGCAAAAGCCCCGACATGCGGTCCACGTTGAGGCCTTGGCACTCGAGACCGCCTACGTGCCGATTAACAGTTTTCACTAGCTCCAACAGGTCCTTGCTGTTTCGTTTCACAATGGTTTCCAGCTCCAGCAGGCCGGTCAGGTGCGTGTCGACGATGACACGCGGGTTTTCAAATTGCTCCTTCAGCTGCTTCCAGGTTTGTTGGAAGTTGTTGTCCTGGAGCATTTTCACGGTAATCCATCCGAAGGCGTCACCAACGAGTGCCTTGTCCAAATGGTGGAGTTTCAAGGCGTCGGAATCGTGACTGCTTACCACGATATCCTCGAACATCGTCCGGAATTTTGGCCAATTTTCCACTTTACCGTCGAAGCTCGGGATGGGAGCTCGCAACGGCTGCTGCTGCAGGATCACGTGGGGGCTGCCGGATTCATGCGCCGGGGTGGCACTCTTGACAAACAGCAGGGAAAGACGCTCAAGTCTATCGAGCACCTCGGTGTGAAGCACATCAAAAGCCATTTGGATTTCATCCTGCTCCTCCAGTTTCGATGATGGGGTCGCCGCCAGGACTTCACGATGAGCTTCGACGTATTCCTGGTAGTGCAACTCCACCTTTTTCGAGTACACTTTCAGCAGCGACGCACTCACCTTTGATGCATCATCTTCTGCTTCTTCCAGGGCACGATTGATTAGGGTAACCTTTCGCTTGATTTGGCCACGTTGGTGAATGAGATTCTTCATTTCGTCCACTTCCTCTGCCTCACGCTCTACCTTCTTGTCCTTCTTCTTGCTGGACTTTGCTGCGGACTGTGGGGTGTGGTCCAAGCCCATTTTCACCGTTTTTTCACTAGCATTCACTAGTCGAGGAAACGCGCTCCACTGGTCGCCTTGTTGACCAGGAGGGGGAAAGGAAACGAAGAGTTCCGCTTCTGCTGATCGCCTCGTTGACCAGCAGAAGGCTTCGACGAAACCGGGGACTGTAAGCCGGTCTCTCCAAGGGTTGTTATCCGGTTCCGATTGGACCAAATGTTGGGGCGCCTAGTTGCCCCAAGGGAAATGGTCTGGGATGGGAATAGTTTTCCTTACGAGGAAAAGACAGGATTTCTCCGGTAAAACTATTTATTTGAACAAATAGAGACTTAACTAGACCCTTTGCCAGGTCATAATGAACTATGCCGCTGAGCATGGAAACGGCTGGTTTTATAGGCCTTGACAGCAGTTTGTATCCTTCCAGAAACTGCTGCCATGGCGATGACGTCGATGCGGTGCTGTGGTACGGCGTCCTTGACACTATTTCGGGATTTCAATGTGTTGCTGTGATCGGTACCTTGCTGACCACGTGGTTGCCGGAGCGCTTAGTTTGGGCGCGCACAGGTATCTTCATTTACATACAATTCCTCCGATACTGTGCGGAAGTCCTATAGGGATTCGATCCAGGATTCTCCATAGTGTTTTCTCAGTATTCCAATCGAGATCTCTTCAAGTATTCTTCTAAGAATGACTTAAGGAATTCATCCCGGTTCCCCTAAGGGATTTTCCCCGAGATCTTTAATGGATTCCTCCAGAATTGTTTTAGGGATTCGTTTCATGACTTATTCATGGATTTCTTCAACGATTCTTCATTTCTTTATTTGGGGATTTCTACCGTGTTTGTTTATTTTTTTCATTGAAATTTCTTTAATAATTTCCGTCAAGGATTACTTCAGGGATTCTTGCAGAGATTCATCCCAAGATTTTTTCATTGATTTTTTTCAGGATTCTTCTCGAGTTTCTTTCCAGAGTTCCTCTATTGATCCTTCCCGGGTTGCCTTAAAGTATTTCTCCAAGGATTTCTTCGGGAATTCCTCGAGGACTCTGTTAAGAAGGTATCCAGAAATTTTTATTGGAATTACTTTAGGAATTCTTCCCAAGATTCTTTCACTGACTCCTCCTAGTATCCGTTTAGAGATGTCTCTGGAGTTCTTTCGAAGATGTCTTTCGGGCTTCCTTCAGAGATTCCTTTTATGATTCATTCTTTGAATTTCTTCCTTGATTTTTCCTAGGTTTGCTTTCGGGGATTCTTCCAAGATTCACTTAGGAATTCTTGCACGGCTTTCTCACGGGATGTCTTTATTGATATCTCCAGGGATTCCTTCCTACAATCCTTTATTGATTTCTCCCTAGATTCCTGAAGAGGCTACTTTTGGGACTCCTTTCTTCCGATGAATCTCTTTTATTTATTTATTTATTTATTTATTAATACTACATCTTTGACACAAATGCCACACAGACTGATTAAAAATTCTTAATCCTATTCTTAAAAACTAGTTTACTAACATTAAAATCAAAAATGTCACACACATCATTGAATAGCCTACAACAGAAATCTAATGGATTAAACAGTCTATAGTCGGTGCGGTGGCCAGGAATTCATAGCAGCTGGCGATTTCGGACTTGGCGAACAGGTGCGTGGAGTCTAATATACTCAAGAAGGCTGCTGCAGTCGATATTGCTTTGAATGATGTCAAACACGAAGAGTCTTTGCAGCATAACACGACGACTTGCTAATGGTTGAAGACTTATCAGGGCACATCGTTGCTCATATGGAGGCAGTTGAACCGGGTCGTTCCACGGAAGATTCCGAAGTGCATACCGTATGAAGCGTTTCTGTACATTCTCAATCCGGTTGACATGAACGTTATGGTGCGGTGCCCAGACTTCAATGCCATACTCAAGTACACTACGCACTAAGACACAGTACAAAGACTTTAATGCATGAACATTATCGAAGTTAGCTGTATTGCGGCGCAGGAAGCCAAGCATCGCGTAGGCCTTGGCTGTTGTCACCGCGATATGAGATTCCCCCTGGATTTGCCAGCATTTTTTTCAATGATGTCTTATGATATCCCTTTATTGATTTTTTGAAGGATTGCTTTAGGGATTTCTCCCAGTATTTCTTCAGATTTTTTTCCCTACTCCCCGAACAAGGATTCCTACGTAAAAACAATAGTTTTCATTGGCCTAGCAAGAAATATCAATAAAACATTTTTTTCTTTTTTTGTATTCCGGGATTCTTTCAGAGATTTTCTGAGTATTGTGTTGTTCTTTGCTGTGCATGCATCGCTTCTGTAAGGGGTGTGTATGGCAGCATAATCGATCGCGTTCGCTATTGTCTCGAGTGGAAATCAAAACAATAGATCCGCGGGTTTTTAGTGTTCAGTATTGTGTTGTTCTTTGCTGAGTATTGTGTTGTTCTTTGTAGAGAAGAACATTAATCAAGACAAATAGAAGATCGGCATTGAACCACAAAAACCACACAACAATTGGTGGATCTTTCCAATATAATTTATTTATTAATAATTTTACTTTAATATATATTTGCTATACAACTGTATATAAGTTGAAAATTCGCTATTTTCAACATCCTTTCATCTATTGGAAGCTGCTTTAGTTCTGGGCTCTTTCTAAGTTGATGATGGGATTTATAAATGCTTTCAAGGACTTGGCCAGGCCAGCTCCAGAGTGAATCAATGACATTGTAGATAGTAGCGACATCAGCAATGTCAATGGATATATTCAACTTTGCAACTACATCCAAGATTTGTGCAAGTATTCATGCTATGCTATGCTCATTCAGCGATTTACTCAAGATTCCTTCTGGGACTATTCCCGGCATTGCTTCATTTATCCTCCCCGCGTTTCCTTCTGGAATTTCTTCTGGGATTTATACGGTAAAGCATTCATCCATAAATCTTGCTGGATTTCTGTTGAGGAATCCTCACGGAACCTTCATTGATGCCTTCCGGGCATTCTATAGAGATTCCTCTCGAGCTTCCTTCTGAGAAATTTTCCGGCAATTCATCAGGGATTTCTCCATTGATTCGTCTGGGGGTTCGTTCCGGGATTTTATCATGGATTATTTTTGACATATGCACCTAGGTTTTCATCCTGAGTCTTATCCCGGGACTCGTTACGTATATCTCCAGAGCTTTCTTCAGTGATTATTTACTTGATTTTTCCCGTAATGTCTTCATTGATTTTTCCTAGGTTATTTCTGAAATTTTCCCCTGATATTCCTTTACGAATTACTTTGAAGGTTTCATTGATTCTTCCCGAGGCTCCTCTAGGAATTTCCTCCGCTATTCTCCCGGGACTTCTATGGGGATTTTTCTCGGGTTTCGCGCACTGATTCCTTCATTGATTTCTCCTAGAGTTCCCTTTGGTATATTCTTTCCTTCGGTATATTGCTCCGGAGATTCGTTTTAAGATACCTTTGGGGTTTTCTCTGGAATTCTTTTTAGTTATTACTCAAGAGATTTCTCCTACGAATCATTCATAGATTTTTATGGATTCTTTTATGGATTCCTTCAGTTCAGATTTTTTCGATCGACCCACCTAGCTCACTGCACACGTTTCTTGTACCGATCGAATGATTCTCGAGAACCATTTTAGTCGGGTTGATATCTGACATTCTGATGACGTGACCCACCCACCGTAGCCTCCCGATTTTCGTGGTGTGGACGATGGTTGGTTCTCTCAGTAGCTGATACAGTTCGTGGTTCATTTGCCTTCTCCAAGTCCCGTCTTCCATCAACACTGCACCGTAGATGGTACGCAACACCTTCCGATCGAAAACACCAAGGACACGTAGAGTCCATGTTTCGTGCCCATAGAGGACTTCCGGTCTAATCAGCGTTTTGTAGATAGTTAACTTCGTGTAACGGCGAACTTTGGTCGATCGTAGAGTTCTGCGGAGTCCAAAGTAAGCTCGATTTCCTGCCACAATGCGTCTTTGAATTTTTCTGCTGGAGCCCTGCCATCGTGTACTTAGTTTTCGGCACATTAATGACTAATCTGATTCGCTTGGTTTTATTCTTTAGTCGGATGTACGTCTCAAATTTCCGAGCTATAATATCAATATCATAAGCGAAACTAAGTAGCTGAACGAACTCATGAAAATCGTTCAGTTCTGTTTATCTCCGCATTCCTTATTACATCCTCTAAAGCGGTGATTTCCAAAGTGGGCGAAATCGCCCTCCATAGGGCGAAAATCAACCAGAAGAGGGCGAAAATTTGGAAAACCAAAATTGGGAGGCGAAAATACGAAAAAGGGAGGCGATTTTTTAAATGATTGAGAAATATTAAAAGTATTCAAATACAAGTCCAGGATGTCAACTGAATCATTAAAATGCTCTTGAATATGCATATTTTTGATTTCAAGGATTATTGAAAAATGTCTGTTTCGAGATTGACTGAATTTTGAAAAATGTGTTATGTTTATGTGGACTTTTTCGCAAAATTTGAAGAAAAAAAAAGGAAATAAGATTGCTACACGAATTTCCGAAAGAGTTCTTAGGGATTCTGAAGTTCTAAATAAATATATATGAAGAAACTATAATGGTAAAAATTATTAAAAGGACAGTTTTTACTTGATGAGAAAGTTTTGTTTTTAGTTTACTTTTACGTCTTTTTTTTTCATGGAAATATCATTCAAAAACAACAAGTTTAAGACGAATCTTACAACACTTTTCGGTTGAAAGTCATCACACATTGTTTGAAAATACTCCAGAGAAGCATCCTGGAGAGATTCTAAACATTGCTTAGTACTATATACTATATAGCACTTAGAGCTATTATGAAAATTTTCCACAAATTCAGTGTCGGATTCCCTTAAATCCGAATAATGAATGATGCATATCTACTTGTTTGACAATAAAAAGTACTCCAATTCATAGGAAGCATGTCAGCTATTTTTTTTTTTCTATTTTCAATTACGGAGCAAGTTGACTACATTCGTAAAAAAAACAATAGGGGGATTCACTTAACAGCGTAAACTGATTAAACTGATTAAACGTCGCGATCACCAAGGCAATCTTTGATTATTTCATTCCCAAAATCATGAAACATTTCAAATAAGCAGAAAATCATGGCTTACGCAGCAATTTAATCTGTTTAGTGAGTACCCCTAATATATTCCTGAGTTTTTGCATGAAATATATGTTTGTAATTGTTTTTCAATATCCCACCAGTCTTATTTGAGTACTTGTGACCAAACATCTTGGGTGTTAAAGAACCCCCTCTTAGAACACTGGTAAGACATCTGATTGAAGATAACGTTCTGTTTTGCTTGATTTTGTTCAAAAGCACAAACATGATTTCAAAATGTATTGTTTTTACATGTAATAATGCAGTTTTTTTTTTCAAATGCGGACAATAAGCCATTTCACGAGACGTTTCAGAACAGCTGATCGCAGCAGCGGCGTCAACTGACAGAAGTCCACGCACGTTTGTTGTGCTGGAATCTCGTTTAATTTTTGAAAAGGTACTTGTGCGACCAATCGGAGATATGAGAAATTGGATTGTTTAGTGAATAAAATATTGCTAGTTTCTATAGCCTAATCGAAAGAGCTCATTTTTCTGAGTATAACGTGATTTTATTGGATTTAAATACCTTTGTTTTGATGGTTAAATTGACAAAACAGTTTTAATTTTCGTGGATAGAATGACAGTTTAATCGATAAAATGACAGTCCGACCCGAACAAAAAATTTTCCCCATACAAACTTTAAATGCATTTTAAAAATAGTTCCCGGGCTCCTAAAATTATGAAATTTTGGATTTTGACTAATTTTTGGGTGGAGAATCTGTTTCTGAAATAATCTAGATACCCCTAAAGAACCCAATTGGTGCCAAAAAAGGCTCAGTCGCAGAAGCAATACAAATCTCATAAATTAATCAGGTATTTTTTTTCGTTGCGATTGACTCGTTAACTTGCCGAAAAGAACTTAAATAAAAATTTTTAATTATTGTTTTAGCCAGTTTCAAAAACTCCGCTTGACTTGCGCGCAGTCATTAACCATCATCAACCGGATGATGATTGAAAACGTAAACATCAGAGCGCGGTGTTCTGTCGTTTGACTAGCCTCATAAAATAGACTATCAATGCAGTTGCAAAACAACTCCATGAAAATGAGTGCTATACTAATTTAGATACATTACATACCAGTTTTGCCACAGTGGTATCAAAAAGTGGGCTTTAAAGGGCTTCCGCCAAGCAAATTTTCAGACTCAGGAAAAATTGAATCTCACTTAGGGGGCAAAAATATTTTTCTGAAGCTCTAAGAGGGCGATACCTCCTAAAAGTTTGGGAAACACTCCTCTAGAGCAATGTTAAACAGCAAGCAAGAAAGACCACCACCTTGCCTAGCCCTCTGCGAGATTCGAAGGAACTCGAGAGTGTCCCTGGTACTCGAACTATGCACATCACTTGATCTATCGTCGCCTTCACCAATCGTATCAGTTTATTCGGGAATGCGTATTCGTGCATAATCTGCCATAGCTGGTCTCGATCGATTGTATCATACACCAAATTATATTCGATGAACAAGTGATGTGTGGACACGTTGTATTCGCGTTGTAGCGCAAAAATTAGCTGTAGATGGTTGAATATGAATATGTCGAAATGACATTTTCAGCACTGGTTTTAGAGGAGTTCAAGGAGATGCCAGGGGCGCTTCAGGGGATTTCAGGGGGTTCCAGGTGGTCTCAGGGACGCTTCATGACTATCGGGAAGTCTCAGGAGCGTTTCAAGGGGCCACACACGCTATGTCCAAAGGGAAGTATTATGAAAAATGAATGTACCTGAAAATTTATTCGCTATAGCCATATTTTTGGACCTCTACATCCAGAAAATGTGTGTTTTAAAATAATCCATCTTGGGTTTTTTCCCATACATTTTTATATGGGACGTGACCTGAAAATGGCCTTTTTCGATATTTGTATGGAAAAATAGGAAAAAATCAAAAATATCAAAAAACCCAAGATGAAATATTTTAAACCGCACAGATTGTGAAACTTGAGGTCAAAAGCTACGATCCTAGGGAATAACATTTGAGGTACATTCGATTTTCAGCCCTTGTTTGAGCTCTTGTCGTATTTTAGCGACACCTAATGCGCAGTTATGTACTTACCAAATAATATTCCTATGTTGGAACAGTCGGGTCTCCTATTAGACGCTGTCACCTACTTTACGCCCACTGCAATTTCCCAGAAGTCTTGCAACCGATCAAGCTAATTATTTAACTGTGATTAGAATATACTACAAGCTTGCCACATTCCAAAAATGAACTGAATTGGTTGTAAGACAACCTGGAAATTACAGTGGGCGTAAAATGGGTGGCAGCGTCTTATAGGAAACCCAACTGTATGTCAGTAATTCTTTAGAAACATTTGTTCACATTTGAAGCCTTTAAAGAATTTCAACATACTGAAGAATTTTATGGTCCATTTTATAATCTTCCCAGAAGGAAATTCACTTGGAGCAGACCAACGGGTATAAAATCCATCATTCACTGTATGCACATTTTTTTTGCAACATCAGGAACTCTTTTTCTGGTTTTGTTTTGATTCTATCGTTCGTTATTCTCGCTAATGCTGATACCTAGGCATATGCTCCGCACTGCAACTCGTTTCAAGCTCTGCGGGGCTTAGTCACCGTTGCAGCCAGCAGCCAGTCAAGAAGGGTTCCGCTGCTCGCGGTAACTCACTCAATCCCCAGCAGGGCAGCAAGCGTAGCGTGGGTGGACTAAGAGGATGCCGACTCGATCATGTGTGCCCCCGGAGCCAGATTGATCGTCGATCAGCAAGCAGTAGCACAGCGGGAGGCTTTCGGTAGGCATGCTTGACAACTATTATGCTCTCGTTGACTTGATGGTTTCAAACGAACTCCACTCAGTGAGAGAACGAGGAACCTGGCTGCGATAAATCGAACTGTTTTATGTTTGCGTCTCTAGTGTCGGCGCTTTTCGGAATCACGGCTACTGTTGAGTGGTGAATTGATGGACCATTACTACGGGGATTCGAGAGCAGTTAAGCGGGGCTTGTCAATAAGTTTGTTTTTCTTTAGAAATTCGGTCGGTTTGCTTCGGGTCAATGTTGTTTGTCTTAGAGTCAAAGAAAGAGAACAGATGAGCAGATGATAATTCATGCTTTGATAGTTCAAGACCATCGATCAGTTGTTGCGGCGAATGGCTACAGGGCGGTGGCGTAACTCCAGATGATTTTTTGTTTCTAACCTTTGATTTGGGTTTAGGTATGCACTATTGGTAATCGAATTATATTGCCCCAATCGTATTAGTATAAGCAAATTGGGTGAGTAGCTTACCTCACACCAACCCAGCAAATGGTTTATTTTGATTCGCACACATCACCGGGGACACCAAGCGGAACAAACCCAACTTCCCAATCTGGCTCGATTGATCTAGGAATCGCATCACGTCCGGCAGTTAACAACAACCAACTGTCTGTGCCGTCTGGGATCGGCTGCCCGATTGTACAAGGGGTGCCAAACACGCACAGCGCACGATCGTTGATTCCGGCAGAGCAACAGAAACCATGACGGCGGTATCGTATGGTGGTGGCTACGCGCCAGAAATCGGCAATTTCGTGCATTTTTATTTGCATCGCTATTACGGAGAGCATGCAAGCATGCGCTAGGGACCCGCGATTTGAAGTGATTGCGAAAGTGATGATACTTCCGATGCAGTTTGATGAGCACTTTCCAATCAAAAGAAAAGAGTCGGTTCGAAAAATTTGATTGAATGACCAATGAGTGCAGTCCCGTCGTCCCGGGTTCGTCGCTTATCACGTAATGGAATCTCTTTGGAACCATTCACGTGATCCGCGAGAAAGACGGATTGGCATGGCATTTCGTGCATAACTTCTGAGTGGCCCATTTTGATAACATTAGTTGCAGATCAATTTACAGATATAATGTATACGAGCACAACTGGATCAAGCATTAGGAAAAACCTTCGGTTTACTTTTGTTAATACCCCCTCGGATGGCTTTCGGCGGTAGGAGTTACTTTTAGCCACCACAATGACATACCTATCCTACAACACGGTAGCTCATTTGAATGCTCGTGATGATGGAGAAATAATGGTGAACTTGCGGCGGCGGAATCGTTAATTACACCCGCCTGCTCATTTGTCATCCTACCAACAACAGATTGGCGAGTAAATGGTGCTTCATTTCGCGCAGCAGGTTCCCGACTTAATGGTGATGAGTTGATGTCACGCGGAATCCACACGGCGGCGGACGCGGCGGCGCACATCGCTTTGCGGATTTTCCTTACCTATCGCATTGCAATAGTAGTGTATACTAGGTAGGTACACACGCCCGCCCGTCCAGAGTGGACTGTTTTGTAATCTTGGCATGCGATGCACGTTTACGATATTAATAAAAATGGAAATCTGAATAATGGATTAGGATTGGAACTTGGAACAACGCACTGTCACTTTTGTTTGTCCCGGAGACGCCTTCCTTTATGCATTAGGTGTGGATGATGTCAGTGTTGTCGTTTTCATCTAGGGCGATGGGAATTGATAACTGGCATCGGGTGTATCTAGGTCGTATTGGTGGAGGCGCATGCGATAATAACGATATGCGTAGGCGGAAGACAGCTGATTGGATTGATGAAGGTCGAACTCGAAGTTGGTAGTAAGAATGCAACATGTTTATTATTCAATGTCAAGGGAGTGACGTAAATAAATCAATTGATGATCAAGTATTGAATTCTAATTGAAACGATAACGACATTCATTATTTCTACACTGATGCAAACTGGTGGAAGATTGAAGAGCGACGGCCGGGGCCCGTGGCGCAGTGGCTACACGTTCGCTTCATAAGCGGATGGTCATGGGTTCGATCCCAGCCCCGGCACTTCGTCAGTTGCTCTTCCGCCCGAGATCGGTTGGCACTTGACCCTCTTCTGAGCTCTCATAGCGCAAATGGCCCCGGATAATTGGATATCGGAAAACGACAACCCATAATGGACGACCCCCAATCGGACTGGAAAAGGAACAACAACCACACATCATTTCATCATAATGCTCATCATTCTACCAAAGACAGGGTAGACAAGTGAAAGCAGCACAAAGGCAAACCAGTTCGATATAATAGAATAAGAATATAATAGAATACATTTAGGCGCTGTACAAAGTGTAAGTACAGCCGCCAATTGGAATCGCTCACGTAGTGCCCTAGTGGACAAAAGAACTGTAAAATAGGGCACTTGCTGGTTTTGTTTAGTGTGCCCAACAGACCCATTTGATTTTGCTGTGAAACGTTTCGTAACGCGATTCTCATTACAAAGCGTTACCAGCAAAATCAAAGGGTCTGTTGGGCACACTAAACAAAGCCAGCAAGTGCCCTATAGGTTAAGTGGTCTCATCCATTAAGTACGTCACGCTAAAATTGAGAATTTTCAACCCCCCTCCCCCCTTCGTACGGGTTTTTCCTATACCTAATACATTGCTTGTTACACTTTCATAAACCCCCCTCCCCTCTCTAAGCGTGACGTACTTAATGGATGCCCCCTAAGAATAAAAAAAAAGAACTAGATCAACATGTTCGGCACAGGGGAGTAAGCTGGCTGTCAACTGGGAACAAATTGCGCCTATTCAATCTTAGTACCATTAGAAGGACGTAACGGCCAACCAAGAAAATATCTATTTTTGTTCGCAAAATTGATTTTAACTCCGTTTTATCATGCTAAAAGCAAGTCAGCATGTGGTTCAAGCATAATCCCACACATTTTATTTAGATTATATTGAAAAATTTTATTCCGAAAAAAATCAGTGTTTTGTTTTCGCCATTTTGAAATATTTCCCTCTACTCTCGCTTGTTTTTGTTTTCGTTTTGTTTGGAGTGCGGAAATCGGTTGAAAATTGAAAACACCCAGAGCGGTTCTGGTGCTTTAATATGAGGATAATTTAACACTACAACTCAAGAAATTTCGATAATTACCTAAAAAACTGAGCATCAGCACCGAAAGGAAGAGAAAAATGCTAATGTTTTTACTATTGTTGATGTTTATAATTAACTAAACAAAAGATGTTTACAAATTAGAACCAACAGCAGATGGCGCGCAGGTGGGCATGTAATTGAGTTGCAATTATATAAGAAGCAATAACAGGTGAAATCGTATAAAAAACCCGCGATTTAATCCGATTTCATACAACTTCAAGTTGAGATTCTTCGACAACTTTAAATGCACTTGATGCGACTCCTTTATAATCATAAATGCGAGATTACGTCATATGGAGTCACATTTGTAAAAATAAAATTGTACGGTGGAGGGATCTAGTTGGAAAGCCAATGCACAATGGGAAAAATAGGTATAAAACGCTAATAAATTCAATATCTCAGCTCGGAGTGGACGGATTCAAATAAATTCTTGACACAAACTGCAAAAATCTCTACAATTTAAGATAAGGAGGGTGTCATTCGCCGCACGATGCTGGTAATTAGTGTATCGGGCCCGTTTTACCCCACTCTCTCTCTTTTTCACCTTTTTGGAAAAATCCTGGAGGGAAAAATGAATGGTTTTTTTTATAAATCGTGTTTGTGTAAAAACTTCCGTAGTATCGAATGGAGCTGGTTTTGCTCGCCGCACCATCCGAAGTGAACCGCAATTTATAAGAGCAGGACCAACCTTATGTAAAATTACCGATACTATGAAAGTTTTTACACAAATACAAGTTAAATATGCAATTTATTTTGCAAACCAGTCGGAAATAGATGGAGATTTTCTCAGAAAGGTGTAAGAGAGAGAGAGAGCACGGGGTAAAACAAGCTCAATACACTGATTTTTAGCATCGTGCGGCAAATGACACCCTCCTCTTCTGAAACTATAGAGAATTTTGCAGTTTGTGTCAAAAATTCATTTGAATCCATCCACTCCGAACAAAGATATTGAATTTATTCGCTTTCTATACCTATTTTTTCCCATTGTGCAATGTATGATAAAAATTAAGTGTTTTTGGAAATATTTTGCTAGGCACATCGTTTATTTCAAACATGTACAGATACAGGCGAGTTTTTATACATTCATCTACCTGAATATCCTACTGGCAGCTTCAAAGACAGCTCTGTGCAAGTACCAGCCCAGCCGTCTTGTGGATCAGCAGCTGCGCTGTTCTACCTACCTAATGTTTTTTCTCGTTCCCTGGACGGTTCATGCATTCAGCTTGTGCTGCGCAGACTGATATCAGCATATTTAAAAAAAATAATCAAGAAACCACCCCAAAATCTACACAGAAAGAAATTCTGGAAACTACACTTCACGTAAATATTAGAACGCTTAAATTTCCATTTGATTTGTTTCGATTTTACATAAAAGAATCTCTTGCACGCAAAATTGTAAGCAAGCTCCACACTGCAGACAACCTGTAATTTTACTCGATGTAACAATTTTGAACTGTGTATTTTACACTTTGCTTTCGTTTTCACATTTCTTTCACACTTTCAACCAAAAGACTGACCCGACTTGTTGTTATTGTGTTGTTAGTGGGGTGTTGGTGGGCTTCGTGGCCGAGCGGTTAACGGCGTCAGTCCCCAGGTAACCAATAAGCACTTTATTCAGCATTATTTCTGCATTATATGCGCCTTTACAGCTGGTCATCTAATGCAACTCTACCGTATATGCGTCATACATGCTACTTAAATGCTGGTTTTGGCCCAATATACGGCTGCTTAAATGCTAGACCTTCAGGAACTTCACGAACTACTGTCAAAATAGTAACGCCTTCAATGTAACGCATCATACGAAACAATCCAAAATAGAAAATTCGCCTCTTTCACTTCCCTCCTCCACTCACTCTGTCATTTTACCATCTCATTATTTGCTGCACATGTTTTGGTTGGTGTGTCTAATTTGATTTTTGCTGATTTCTACTCTGACTGCGATTCGATCTCAAGACCCGCCGATTGAATATGCGTGAAGGAGTTGCTGCGCGCTACAGGATAAGCTGAAAATGGAACTGTAAAGTGCGCTGATTTTTTGTTCTATTTCAAGTTTATTTTGTTTGAGTTACAATCCCTACAAGGTTGCATTATCTTGCCTTGGGGGAGGTTGAACTAGGGAGAGGACGTGTATAGATGCAGTAAACTAATAAAATCGTATTTTTGCCGATGTCATGATTAATTGGCACGAGTATAGTATTGCTAAAGTAACTCCATCAGACATCGATTATGTTGATTACGTCTGGCAGACCGTGACGATAAGATAGAAATTGTAAATAAACGAAGTAGTTCTTCAAACTTAGCAGCAACACAATATTATTTCAGCAGTTTTGTGGCGATAAAATGGCATTCGGGATGCTTAAAAGGTGAAACAGATTCTGCATTTGAAATGCGAATTAACAGTTAATGGTGTTTGAATATAATGTTGTATGCTCCTTTAAGGCGTTTAAGCTGTCGAACTGCTATGCTAGGGCAGCAAGCACAATAAATGCAAATATAATACTGATGTACTGCTTATTTAAATGCTTATTTATTACCTTGGTCGTTTAGGTGTCTCGTAAGCCTCGGAGTGTGGGTTCGATTCCCGCTCCAGTCGGGGAAAACTTTTCGTCAAACGGAAAATTCTCCACTGGGCTACTGGGTGTTATATGTGTTGTCTGTTGTCGAATGTTTGTACTGTTCAGTCTGTAGAGGCCGCAAGGTCGAAGACGGTGTAATTGTCTTTTTAGTGAAAAAGAAATCACAAAAAGGGTCAAACTAAGTTATACATGAAATCATATAATACGCCGAATGAATTCGTCTTGAAATGTTTATATCAAAATGATACATATATACTCTTTAAACCATTAAAACTGTTTTGAGCAATCATTCTTGAACGAATTAATATCTAAATAGGACTGAGTTGTGACAGAGTAATGTCAACCAATTAGTTAGCTGGGTTTGAGTGCACACACTGCTACTTGTGGCTATTCAGACCAGTCTTCTAGTTATTTTAATTTGGTTAAATATCACGTTCTACAGCAGTCAGTGATTGACACAGTGGTAGAAAATCTAACTAATGAGCTGCAGGTCGGAACATCTAGGCTTGTAACTTTTTTTTAAATTTTTGAATTAGGTTCGACTGTAGAATGAACTTTTTTCGGGTGGCTTTTCAGTCTAGCGTAAAATCAAGACAAGTGCTACTTGTTTAATTCCGACGTTTCGGCCATTGGACTCGGCCTTCCTCAGGGGATATAAACTTGCACCGTCCCTCGTATGCTGCTAAAAGCTTTGCGCTGAATTGTCTGTTTTAATAAAGTTCTTTTCCTGGACACCTGGTTTGGTTTGGTTTCGCGGTTGCGTTGGTGGATAGTCGTACGAAACATACGAAAACTAAAAACCTGACTAGCTACTATGACACAAAAATGAACACAAAAAAGTGTCTACCGTCGTTTGTCACCTAAAACGATTAAGTTCATGGCAAGTTATCTAGTCGGATTTATCGACGGTCGGTCGACATCGGACCAGATCTCCATTGCACGGCAAATCCTCCAGAAATGCCGTGAACACCAGGTCCCAACGTATCATCTGTTCATCAACTGACTTCAAAGCGGCATACGACTGTATCGACCGCACAGAGCTATGGAAAACTATAAACGAAAAAGGCTTTCCTGAAGCTGACTAGACTGATTAAAGCAACGCACAGTGGAAAAAATCGACCGAAAAAACGGATCTTTTAACGCCGCTGGTTTCGGTACGTGAAGTTGACCATTTCTGAAGTAAAAAATTACGAGAAATCGATTGGTGATAAATTCATTCACCGCACGGCACGGGAAGTGGTCCATTTTGCCCTATTTTCCCCTTTTTTCATACAAAAAGAGAATCAAAATGTACTTTTAAACAGCTAACGCGACTGTAGATCATTGAAAATAGCTGCAGGTGTAATTAGAGGTTAATATAAATCATAAACATACATGAAAGATCCTTTTAAATGCTTATTTTGCCCCATATGCCCCAACACCTGCTGGAAATTCTGAATTTTACATGATTATGAATGGGATTTTAATGTTAATGATTTGAATTTCATTTTTGTTGCATTAACAAAAAGCGCTAGATCTGTTATCACCAGAATCATCTTCGGGAGTTGTCCAATTTGCCCCATTGTGCCCTATTATCATAGAAAAATGAGATTTAAAATGTATTTATATGAAACAGATACTGTAATGGAACGTTGAAATTAGTTTTAGTTGCAATTGGAAGCTAACAGCTATCATGCGCATAAATGAAAGATATTTTCCCTATTTTGCCTTACATGCCCCTAAAATTGCTGGATGATAACATTTTTCTATTGTTTTGTAATGTCACTTGTTGCAATACATGAAGTCCTAGATCGTTTTTTATATGTACAAATACGGTTTATCGATAAGCTTTAGAATCATCCACGGGAGGGTACAAATAGCTGTCCATTTTACCCCAATTTGCCCTGATTTGTTGTCGCCTCATGAATGAATCGATTTCCCCCATTTGCTTATGTCCGAATTGATGGACTTTTGTTACCAATCGGAATCGAAAGGACAGTTAAAACATATGACTCTGGTGGGGAATGAAGGGTGTAATAAGTATTAACCTTTATCTTAATTTGTGGCAAATATGCACGCAATTAAATAAGGCATCTTAAATATAAATAATTTGATGCTTTGAGACGCCCTATTTAGTTAGTTTAGCGCATATTTGACTTATTTTATAAAATGCTTATTATGCCCTTAATTTCCCATCAAAAGCTAAAATTCTGTAACAAATTTTGAAAACGACGTATAATCAATGCTACACCATTGATTATACGTCGTTTTCAAATTTTGTTACTGAATTATAGAAAAAGTCATATATATGTCTTTTTGATAACATTGGTTTCAGTACCAATGCTAATAAGGGAAATTTATTTATTCATTACTTGACAAAAAATCAGGGCAAATTGATTTGTTCATTACATGACAAAAATCAGGGCGAATTGGGGTGAAATGTACAGCTATTTATACCATTGCGAGAATGATTGTAGTATTAATCGATAAACCGCATTTGTATATATCAAAAATGATCCAGGGCTTCATGTTTTGCATCCAGCGACATTACAAAACCATACAAAATATGTTACTATCCAGCAGTTTTAGGGGAATGTAGGGTAAAATAGGGAAAATATATTTCTTATATGCGCATGATAACTGTTAGTTTTCAATTGCACCTAAAACTAATTTCAACGTTCCATAGCAATCAGGGGCGTACAATTTCGTTTCAATGATACACTTTCATGCAACATTTGAATGAGTCGCTTCAAGTGTTTCATACATTTTCTAATGACTCGGTCGTTAAAAAAAACTTTTCCACTCATCGTAGCACTCGGTAGTCTCCCACCCGGTCGCATTGCTTGTGCTTCACCCGTCAGAGCATTAGTGTCTCACTGGTGCGCGCTAGTCTCTCAATGGTTACGGGCGCCGGTTAATTGGATTTAAGTGGTCGAATTTGTTATCCTCTTTCATAAAACATAATTATCATTCTATTGGCGTGCACCACTATTTAAAAATGTGGCTTAAATAGTGTTTTTAGCATGTTGAAGTATTTCAATGACTCATAAATGAAACGAAAATCCAAGTGTATCATCCCATGTTTCATACACACTTGTTTCTGTAGCAGCAACGAACGAGTGTGTTGCTAGGTGAGAGATGAAGCATCACAGCAGTCCGTTCGCATGGGAAACGATTTGCTACAGTCGTCGTACGTCATGTTTTCCTTTCGAAATTGCACGACCCTGATAGCAATATATGTCTTTCATAAATACATTTTAAATCTCATTTTTCATGAAAATAGGGCAAAATGGGGCAAATTGGACAACCCCCGAAGATGATTCTGGTGATAAAAGCTCTAGCGCTTTTTGTTTATGCCAAACAAATCAACTTCAAGTCAGTAACATTAAAAATCCATTCATAATTAGGAAAATTGTGAATATCCGACAGTTGTTGGGGCATATGGGGCAAAATAAGCATTTAAAAGGATCTTTCATGAATGTTTATGATTTATATTAACCTCTCATTACACCTGCAGCTATTTTCAATGATCTACAGTCGCGTTAGCTGTTTAAAAGTACATTTTGATTCTCTTTTTGTATGAAAAAAGATAAAAAATAGGGCAAAATGGATCACTTCCCGTGCCGTGCGGTGAATGAATTTAGCACTGTAGTAAGTAAAGATTGTATATTAACAAGATGTATATTAACCAAATTTGAGACATATTTTATTTGTGTGAATACCTGGTATGATAAAAGTAATTTAAATTATTATGTGAAGAAAACAAAAAAAAAACTTTATGTTGATTTATTATGATAAGTTTGGTGCGCGATTTTGTTCCAGTGTACTACATGCGATAAAAACATCACATAGCCTGCTTGATGCTCTTGGAAAGAAGCTGGTTCGAGTCCACCGTCGGCTCGTTGATCATACGGCGAACGCGTGAATGAAATGTGTGCGAGAGTGAGATAAGGAGATGAAAGTGCGTTGGTGTGGGATTCGTCGGTCGGGACAGTGGTGGCCGAAAATGAATAGGACAGGCAGTTTGTTAACGAAGTTTGTGACAGAAGGATGTTTTTGTTATGTGATGCGAAACGATCGGGAGTTTGGTTTGATTGTTGCCGAGGATACCACATGGCGCAGCCGGTGGGTTTTACGTGTGTTTTAATAGTGTTGTAATCCTGGTTGTAATATAAATTTTAGCGAGTGATACGGAATAAAAATGTCGATAGAAGGAATCGGTATGAGTATTAGGAAGCAGGGAAAGTGGAAGTCTTGGTGAAAGTTTCACAAATTCTTGCTGTATTTGGTGTCGGTGAAAATCAGGAGACTATCTGGTGGTGAAATAATACACCCCGTACATTCATGCAGGGCTATGAGCGAAACGGTTTGTTAGACTGTTCCGAAATATGCGTACGGACACTGCAGCGGGAACAAGAATTTCTAATTAGTGTGTTTATGTACTGGAATTCAGGACTAGTGTGTATCTGATGTGGAAAGATAACAAGGCGATAAAGAGTGATAACAGAGATGCTATTTCATAATTGAATTGTGCTGTGAAGCGGTGAGTAGTGGTGTTCCATTAAGAAGTTATTCAAAGTGATATATGAGCCAAAATTGTAGATATGAATTAAGTGCTCATTGCTTGGCTCATTGTGTGAATAGAGTGAGGAATATTTTCATTTTCAGTTCGAAAGATTTTTTTTCTTTATATATAGGCCATTTTTACCGAATTTTGAAATTTGTACTACGTTTGGGCCACTTAGGTTTTTATTAAATTATGGATTGCAGTTTAATTTGTGTAACCCTCTTTGTGCATGTTTAACCCAAACCGTACACTACGTCAGCGAGCAGTTCCCAACGTGGTGCATTAGGAAAGGTAAGTGTTTGTTTGCGTCGATTGCATGGAGAGCAACGAATGATGGGGTCATGCTTGGTAGATGTGGGATACTTCTTTGATTTAGTTGATATTGTTTGATTAATTAGAATCCCTGTTGCAGAGAGGATTAAACCTGGAGCGGGAGTTTGAGAAATAGATGGTAATTATGATTCGTTAGTTGTAAAGTGGCTTACATAGCTTTACATAAGAGGTTAATGAAAATAAACAGACTTTTGATTTTACTATCATTTGCACATACAGAGGTTGGATTTTAAAGTTTCCTGCTTAGCGTGTTTGAGATTAAATTTTATTAATAGCTGGAAATGAGAAACTATGATGAGGAATGTTGAAGGAAGTGTTTGAATGTGTTCAGGTTGTGATGTTCGATTGAACCGAAAACAGCGGAGCAAGTAGGTCTCCTGCCGAAAACCAAAGTTACAGAGCGAGTAGGTCTCTAGCTTCGGAAAAAAAAACAATGAGCGCGTTTGGAGATCAGATATGAATAGTTGGAATGACGAATGGAATTAGATAAGGAATATCGAAGGAAGCATTTGACAATATTCTGGTTTTGATGCTCGATTGGACACATTGAGTCTGGAAAACTCAATCCAAGAGAGCGTGTTTGAGATTAGATTTTATGAATATCTGTAAATGAGTAACTATGATTGAGGAATGTCGAAAAATGCGTTTGAATGTGTTCTGGTTGTGATGCTCGATTGAACACATTGAGTCTAGAAAACTCAATACAAGAGAGCGTGTTTGAGGTCAAATTTTATGAATAGTTGGCAATGAGAAACTATGATTGAGGAATGTCGAAGGAAGCGTTTGAATGGTTCTAGTTGTGGTGCTCGATTGAACACATTGAGTCTGGAAAACTCAATGCAAGAGAGCATGTTTGAGATTAGATTTTATGAATAGCTGAAAATGAGCAACTATGATTGAGGAATGTCGAAGGAAGCGTTTGAATGTGTTCTGGTTGTGATGCTCGATTGAACACATTGAGTCTAGAAAACTCAATACAAGAGAGCGTGTTTGAGGTCAAATTGTATGAATAGCTGTAAATGAGAAACTATGAGGAATGTCGAAGGAAGCGTTTGAATGTGTTCTGGTTGTTATGTTCGATTGTATCGGAAACAGCAGAGCGAGTAGGTCTCTGGGATAATCCAACACAGCGGAGCGAGTAGGTCTCCTGCTGAAAACCAAAGTTGCAGAGCGAGTAGGTCTCTAGCTACGAAAAAAAAACGAACAAAGAGCACGATTGAGTACAAAGTTTATGAATAGTTGGAATGATGATTGGAATATGATAAGGAATATCGAAGGGTGCATTTGAATATATTTTGGTTGTGATACTTGAAAAAAAAAAAAAAAAGAGCGCGTTTGAGATCAGATATGAATAGTTGGAATGACGAATGGAATTAGATAAGGAATATCGAAGGAAGCATTTGACAATATTCTGGTTTTGATGCTCGATTGGACACATTGAGTCTGGAAAACTCAATCCAAGAGAGCGTGTTTGAGATTAGATTTTATGAATATCTGGAAATGAGAAACTATGATTGAGGAATGTCGAAGGAAGCGTTTGAAAATGCTATGGTTGTGATGCTCGATTGAACACATTGAGTCTAGAAAACTCAATACAAGAGAGCATGTTTGAGGTCAAATTTTATGAATAGTTGGAAATGAGAAATTATGATTGAGGAATGTCGAAGGAAGCGTTTGAATGGTTCTAGTTGTGATGCTCGATTGAACACATTGAGTCTGGAAAACTCAATCCAAGAGAGCGTGTTTGAGATTAGATTTTTATGAATAGCTGAAAATGAGCAACTATGATTGAGGAATGTCGAAGGAAGCGTTTGAATGTGTTCTGGTTGTGATGCTCGATTGAACATATTGAGTCTGGAAAACTCAATACAAGAGAGCGTGTTTGAGATCAAATTTTATGAATAGCTGGAAATGAGTAACTATGATTGAGGAATGTCGAAGGAAGCGTTTGAAAATGCTATGGTTGTGATGCTCGATTGAACACATTGAGTCTAGAAAACTCAATACAAGAGAGCGTGTTTGAGGTCAAATTGTATGAATAGCTAGAAATGAGAAACTATGAGGAATGTCGAAGGAAGCGTTTGAATGTGTTCTGGTTGTTATGTTCGATTGTATCGGAAACAGCAGAGCGAGTAGGTCTCCTGCTGGAAAAAAGTAGCAGAGCGAGTAGGTCTCTAGCTCAGTGTTGGTAAAAACTCAAATTCTCAAATCTCATGGTTGAGTTATTTCACGCGCGATTCTTGACTCGCCAAACTCACCGCCGAAAAAAATCATGCATGAGTTGACTCATGATTTCACTCATTCTTTTATTTCTTGGTGTTCTTAATGTTTACATAGAAGTTTTTAGGATTGTATGATAGAATAAAAGCAAATTTAGCGTACAACAACATTGAATGCCGTTCAAATTGATTTGGATTCGTTTTACAAGCCAACGAGATTTCGGCACTTAACTCGTGAGTGCGAGATTTTGCATGAAATTCTCGCGCGTGAGAAAACGATTCAGAATCGCGTGAGAGTTTGCTCACGCAGGAGCGGTTCATGAGTGCGCTTTGAGTGTGAGTTTACCAACACTGCTCTAGCTATAAACCAAAACAATGGAGCGAGTAGGTCTCCAGCTGAAACAAAAAAAAAAACAGCAGAGCGAGTAGGTCTCTGAGATAATCGAACACAGCGGAGCGAGTACGTCTCCTGCTGAAAACCAAAGTTGCAGAGCGAGTAGGTCTCTAGCTACGAAAAAAAACAAAGAGCACGATTGAGTACAAAGTTTATGAATAGTTGGAATGATGATTGGAATATGATAAGGAATATCGAGGGATGCATTTGAATATATTCTGGTTGTGATACTTGATTGAACACATTGAGTCTGGAAAACTTAATTCAAGAGAGCGTGTTTGAGATAAGATTTTATGAATAGCTGGAAATGAGTAACTATGATTGAGGAATGTCGAAGGAAGCATTTGAATATGCTATGGTTGTGATGCTCGATTGAACACATTGAGTCTAGAAAACTCAATACAAGAGAGCATGTTTGAGGTCAAATTTTATGAATAGTTGGAAATGAGAAACTATGATTGAGGAATGTCGAAGGAAGCGTTTGAATGGTTCTAGTTGTGATGCTCGATTGAACACATTGAGTCTGGAAAACTCAATCCAAGAGAGCGTGTTTGAGATTAGATTTTTATGAATAGCTGAAAATGAGCAACTATGATTGAGGAATGTCGAAGGAAGCGTTTGAATGTGTTCTGGTTGTGATGCTCGATTGAACACATTGAGTCTAGAAAACTCAATACAAGAGAGCGTGTTTGAGGTCAAATTGTATGAATAGCTGGAAATGAGAAACTATGAGGAATGTCGAAGGAAGCGTTTGAATGTGTTCTGGTTGTTATGTTCGATTGTATCGGAAACAGCAGAGCGAGTAGGTCTCCTGCTGGAAAAAAGTAGCAGAGCGAGTAGGTCTCTAGCTACAAACCAAAACAATGGAGCGAGTAGGTCTCCAGCTGAAACAAAAAAAAAACAGCAGAGCGAGTAGGTCTCTGAGATAATCGAACACAGCGGAGCGAGTAGGTCTCCTGCTGAAAACCAAAGTTGCAGAGCGAGTAGGTCTCTAGCTACGAAAAAAAAACAAAGAGCACGATTGAGTACAAAGTTTATGAATAGTTGGAATGATGATTGGAATATAATAAGGAATATCGAAGGATGCATTTGAATATATTCTGGTTGTGATACTTGATTGAACACATTGAGTCTGGAAAACTTAATTCAAGAGAGCGTGTTTGAGATAAGATTTTATGAATAGCTGGAAATGAGAAACTATGATTGAGGAATGTCGAAGGAAGCGTTTGAATGGTTCTAGTTGTGATGCTCGATTGAACATATTGAGTCTGGAAAACTCAATACAAGAGAGCGTGTTTGAGGTCAAATTTTATGAATAGCTGGAAAGGAGTAACTATGATTGAGGAATGTCGTAGAAAGCGTTTGAATGTGCTATGGTTGTGGTGCTCGAGTCTGGAAAACTCAATCCAAGAGAGCGTGTTTGAGATCAAATTTTATTAAGCTGGAAACGACTTAGTAAGCTTTGTCAAGATTTAACTAACTTTGAAGGAGGTTAACGACTGGGCTTTCTCAGTCTACGATTTAAATCTTGATTTAATTCAATGTTCGACTTAAGAGCCAGGTATCAAGTTCTAAAGAGCACTTTTAAGTGAGATTTTCAGCCTAATTAGAAGTAGGGTAAAGACATCAAGCATTGAAAAAGAAATTGGTACTCATTGATTGATTGATTGATTGATTGATTTAGCTTTATTGAAGTCTCAGCCCTTGGCTGGTTCGACTCTAAATTGGTATTCATATAATCTTTATATAATTTAGTGTACTCCACTCAAAGGAGTTAGATAAAATCAATAATTGTGTTCAAAGTACAAATTTCGCTGATACGTTTTGATTTATTCAAAAATGCTTGAAAGCCTTAATTGTAGATCAGATAGGAAAGCATGAGTAAAATAAACAAACTAAACTTATTGCGTTTTTTCATAATAACTGGTTAACGTAAATGTTTTAAACTGTTTGTAAAATAAAATTTTAATAAATTTCCAGGATGGAGAAGGGGGCGAATGTAGTAAGTAAAGATTGTATATTAACAAGATGTATATTAACCAAATTTGAGACATATTTTATTTGTGTGAATACCTGGTATGATAAAAGTAATTTAAATTATTATGTGAAGAAAACAAAAAAAAAACTTTATGTTGATTTACTATGATAAGTTTGGTGCGCGATTTTGTTCCAGTGTACTACATGCGATAAAAACATCGCATAGCCTGCTTGATGCTCTTGGAAAGAAGCTGGTTCGAGTCCACCGTCGGCTCGTTGATCATACGGCGAACGCGTGAATGAAATGTGTGCGAGAGTGAGATAAGGAGATGAAAGTGCGTTGGTGTGGGATTCGTCGGTCGGGACGGTGGTGGCCGAAAATGAATAGGACAGGCAGTTTGTTAACGAAGTTTGTGACAGAAGGATGATTTTGTTATGTGATGCGAAACGATCGGGAGTTTGGTTTGATTGTTGCCGAGGATACCACAAGCACCAATCGATTTCTCGTAATTTTTTACGTCAGAAATGGTCAACTTTACGTACCGAAACCAGCGGCGTTAAAAGATCCGTTTTTTGGGTCCATTTTTCCCACTGTGCAACGATGGACGGTGTGCAAAACTGCGTAAGGGTTCCGTGTGAAATAGCTACTTCATTTGAATCTCATGGGGTACTCTGCCAAGGTGAAAGACTCTCATGCCTACTCTTCAACATCGAAATGGAAGGTGTAATGGGACGAGCCGGGCTGAATAGCTGGGGTACGATTTTCACAAAGTCCAAGTCCGAGGAATTTGTGTGATTTGCGGACGATATGGGCATTTGGAACGGTGGCAGAACTCTACACCCGCCTGTAACGCGAAGCAGCAATGGTCGGACTGTTGGTGAATGCATAAAAAACAAAGTACATGCTGGCTGGTGGAACAGAACACGACCGGGTTCGTCTGGATTGTATTGTGACGATAGACGGGAATGCTTTCGAGGTGATAGAGAAATTCGTCTACCTCGGATCCTTACTGACGGCTAGAAATAATGTCAGTCTGGATATTTGAAGGCACATCGTCAGTGAAAGTCGTGCTTACTACGGGTTCCAGAAGAAGATGCGGTCAAAAAAGATTCACCCACGCACCAAGTGCAACGCTAAAAAGACCGTTGGTCCTCCATGGACACGAGACATGGACCATGCTCGAGGAGGATCTGCAAGAACTCGGAGTTTTCGAGCGATGCGTGCTAAGGACGATCTTCCGTGGTGTACAGGAGAACGGGGTGTGGCGGAGAAGGATGTTCCACGAGCTGCACTTTACTCCGAATCCAGCATCCAGAAGGTGGCCAATGCCGAAAGGATACGGTGGGCAGGGCATGTTGCAAGAACGCCGAGTAACAACCCTGCAAAGTAGATGGTCGCTATTGATCCGGTTGGAACAATAAAGCCGTGGAGCGCAGAGAGCACGACGAGCGGACCAGGTGGAGCGTGACCTGGCGAGCATTGTGCGCGACCAAGGATGGAGAGCTCCAAACCGAGTATTTTTTTGTCTGTACTAACGAGATTTTCAGCCCTAGGCTAGTTCATCTCGGGACCCACACTTTACTTCACTTCCCAAGGAAAAAGTCACATTTTGCGATTTTATTGGGAGTGGGATTCGATCCCAGGTCCTCGGCGTGACAGTCACGTGCTTTATTTATCACTCCAGGTCCGCTCCCAAACCGAGTATTGTGGCGTACTATTCTTGATTATGTCTTGTCTTAAACTTGATATAGAGCAAATAAATGTATGTATGTAACCTTCAAGAAAATAGAAGAAATGGTTTACAGAAAAAAGGAGCTTTTCTGTATATCAGCAAGAACAATATGTGGATCTAACTATCATTCTGCTCATAGTCTTCTTTTTCTTCTTCTTCTTGGCATGATATCCTCACTGGGACAAAGCCTGCAGCTTAGCTTACTGATCAATGAGCGCTTTCATGGTTATTAACAGAAGGCTTCCTCTCCCAAGTAACAATTTCATTGCTGATTAGTTTTGTTTGATTTTAATTAGGGTTTTATTACAGCAATAATTAAAACTCACAGTTTTATGACTGCTTTTATGAAAACCATTGATAAAATGTTTTATAGTATACTTGAAGATATCCATAAAGACAGATTTTAAAAGTAAACAAAACTTTTCGATTTGTAAACCTTCTGGTAATCATTATTACCACAATAAAACTGCTATAACTCTCAACAGATGGCGATCCGTTCGATTAGTAACGACATCTGTTGGTGGAAAAGCAGAACTACGACATTTCTAGGTTTATTGCGGTCATCATAAAAGTAAACTTGCTTTCGTTTTATTTTCGCTGATTATGGTTGTCGCCATATTGAAGAATTAGCAAACGTGAATGGAAAATAGTTATTTTGCTCAAATTAGCAATGAATTGATAGTTGCCACCATTTCCATTACATGCTCACATAAATAAACTCTCTCTGCTGAGTTTTCTTGTGATTCGAGATAGTTTTACTAAAACGAATTGATTTATTTCATTCCAAGATGATAATATTCACTATTTTTGAAGCGCATTAATTTTATGATTCTGCCACCCCAATATTCACGGTAAAATTGAATGCGCATAAGCCTACCAACACAATAACAACTAAAATATTACTTTTAAATGACCGCTTCTACTTACGAATGATGTATCGTCCTGAACTTTACGTGCCATCGAAGAAGCTTCTCTGCATCTTTAGCTGTCATAGTTTTTGTTGAAAAAAAAAAAACAACAACAATCGAGAATGGGAAATTTTTCTACTAGGTTTTAAAACGGTTTTATTGCTACTCTTAATGCGGTTTGCAAAACCTCTCCGAGAGTGGTCCACTTAGCCGGAAGATGCTCTTAAAGAGGTTATCAAGAGGTTTGGATGTATAAATCAGTTTTATTGCGAGTTTTATAAAATTGGTCATGAAGATCTCTTGTAGAGCCGAACAAAACTAAAAATGTTACTTGAGCTATCAATGACCATTTTGTGTGTATGTGTGTGTATATCGTATAGCAGGCACGAAGATACTCTATGCTCAAGGAAGTCAAGGAGATTTTCCTTACGAAATGTTTCTGGACCGAGTGGAAATCGAACCTTTACAGCTATGGCTATAGGAACTTCCAATTGATACTAGATGTATTCACGAGACAAATTAATAACTGTGTAAGCCAGGATTATCTGATTATTGATATGTTTCATAAAGTTGTGAAAGAAATAATCAAAAATTGTCTTGGTGATTGTGGCGTTTTAATCAGTTTAATCAGTTTACGCTGTTTAGTGAATCCCCTATCTATGGTTCATAATTCATTTCCATAAAGATTAATTTCCGATCTTTATATGCAGTTTCTGAATCACCTTCAGGTTTAATATCATTCAACTAATTAACACTGCTTATACCAACAGGGATTTTGTAACGTAAAGTACCGACAGGCAAAAAAACGTGGAACTAATTTTTTTGCACATCCATATCTCAGCAGATAGTGAACCAACTTCAATCTTTTTGCGTTAACGGAATCCTACACTATCCTAGAGAGGTGTAGTGAAAGCCGATTGGAATTTCATGCAGCTTCCGGTGAGAACCAGGCGAAAACATTAGTTCCACATTTTTAACTTCTTCCGGTTCCGTTTTGTTTCCAGATTGGCTGTGAGTACCATGTCTTTGTAGCGAGTTCTTTCGGAACCTCGACAAGATAGCAACATTCTGTCTTCGGCAAAGTTGTTCAGAACAACAACCACTTCCTGGTGATGGATTTCATAGTTCCGAATTTCACCACCACGTGGCGCTAGTGTACATTGTGACTTCCGGTACGACTTTGGTGGGATATAGCACGAGATAGAAGTCAGATAGGAAGATGCGATCTTCGGCAAAGTTGTTCAGGACTACGAGTACTTCCAGGTTATGAAGAGCATAGTTCCGAATTTCACCACCACGTGGCGCTAGTGTACATTGTGAATTCCGGTACGACTTTGGTGGGATATAGCACGAGATTAAAGCCAGATAGGAAGATGCGATCTTCGTCAAAGTTGTTCAGGACTACGAGTACATCCAGGTTATGAAGAGCATAGTTCCGAATTTCACCACCACGTGGCGCTAGTGTACATAGCTACTTCCGGTATGACTTTGGAGGGATATAGCACGAGATTGAAGCCAGATAGGAAGATGCGATCTTCGGCAAAGTTGTTCAGGACTACGAGTACTTCCAGTTCATGAAGTGCATAGTTCCGAATTTCACCACCACGTGGCGCTAGTGTACATTGTGACTTCCGGTACGACTTTGGTGGGATATAGCACGAGATAGAAGCCAGATAGGAAGATGCGATCTTCGGCAAAGTTGTTCAAGACTACGCGTACTTCAAGGTCATGAAGAGCATAGTTTAAAATTTCACCACCACGTGGCGCTAGTGTACATAGTGACTTCCGGTACGACTTTGGTGGGATATAGCACGAGATTGAAGCCAGATAGAAAGATGCGATCTTCGGCAAAGTTGTCCAGGACTACGAGTACTTCCAGTTCATGAAGTGCAAAGTTCGGAAATCCACCACCACGTGGCGCTAGTGTACATTGTGACTTCCGGTATGACTTTGGTGGGATATAGCACGAGATTAAAGCCAGATAGGAAGATGCGATCTTCGGCAAAGTTGTTCAGGACTACGAGTACTTCCAGGTTATGAAGAGCATAGTTCCGAATTTCACCACCACGTGGCGCTAGTGTACATAGCTACTTCCGGTATGACTTTGGAGGGATATAGCACGAGATTGAAGCCAGATAGGAAGATGCGATCTTCGGCAAAGTTGTTCAGTACTACGAGTACTTCCAGTTCATGAAGTGCATAGTTCCGAATTTTACCACCACGTGGCGCTAGTGTACATTGTGACTTCCGGTACGACTTTGGTGGGATATAGCACGAGATTGAAGCCAGATAGGAAGATGCGATCTTCGGCAAAGTTGTTCAAGACTACGCGTACTTCAAGGTCATGAAGAGCATAGTTCAAAATTTCACCACCACGTGGCGCTAGTGTACATAGTGACTTCCGGTACGACTTTGGTGGGATATAGCACGAGATTGAAGCCAGATAGAAAGATGCGATCTTCGGCAAAGTTGTCCAGGACTACGAGTACTTCCAGTTCATGAAGTGCAAAGTTCGGAAATCCACCACCACGTGGCGCTAGTGTACATTGTGACTTCCGGTATGACTTTGGTGGGATATAGCACGAGATTAAAGCCAGATAGGAAGATGCGATCTTCGGCAAAGTTGTTCAGGACTACGAGTACTTCTAGTTCATGAAAAACATAGTTCGGGATTTTACCACCACGTGGCGCTAGTGTACGTAGCTGTTTCCGCTATGACTTTGGAGGGATATAGCACGAGATTGAAGCCAGATAGAGAGATGCGTTCTTCGGCAAAGTTGTTCAGGACTACGACCCAAGTAACAATCAGCATGCCTTGAAGGTTTGTTCATGTTTTATCCTGGTTTTATACGAGCATGTCAAAAAGCTAGTTGTTCTAAACTAGTTTTATGTGGTAGTTATTTACTTTGAACCTTTTGCGTTTCATAAAACTATCATATAACTTCTACTAGGTTAGCCCTATTGGAGGAATCATCAGGAATACAGAGTTTTATCAGGAAAATATGTCGCCTAGCCGGGATAATTTATGTAAATACAGAAAAATGATTACTCAATTTTATGATTTCACGTACAGCTTAAGATCAAATTAAACCATACAACATGTTTTCGTCATTTTATTTTGTCAAAAAAATTACATAATGTCTTTTCACACACTCCGCTGTGTTGAAAAAAACCTTTTTTGCACCCAATTCCACCGAGTAAATTAAATGCATTTAACTTCCAAATTATGCATAGTTTGTGTGGCGCACTTAGTTTTTGTCATTATCACAGTCACATTCACCACAAATTTTCCGTGGCATGTCTCCTGACACGTATCAAATAGGAAAACAAATCTGAATTCCATATCTGCATCTTTCCAATTGATGGCTGGATAAACAACCAAGCATAATTTATTCTAATGATCGAACATTGAGAGTGAAAAATAATCAAAACAATTATTTGACAAGTCAGAAGATGGTTTTATTTAGAAGATTGATAAAACTATGATACAACCCGGAATCCTAAGCTGGTTTGCATACGAAGTCCTGTAGACCCTAATAAGACTGGGCCAACTAGCCAGAACGTGGGCTTATTAAGGCATACAAGAACTCGAGAGCATTTTCAAGTCGGCATTAATGGTTTAATGTTTAGGACTTTTGAATCGCTAAAAAACTTTGATAAAATTAAAATTGTTACTTGGGGAGTACTTCCAGGTCATGAAGTGCATAGTTCGGAATTTCACCACCACGTGGCGCTAGTGTATATAGCAACTTCCAGTATGACTTTGGAGTCATATCGCACGAGATTGAAGCCAGATAGGAAGATGCGTTCTTCGGCAAAGTTGTTCAGGACTACGAGTACTTCCAGGTCATGAAGAGCATAGTTCCGAATTTCATCACCACGTGGCGCTAGTGCACATAGTTACTTGCGGTATGACTTTGGAGGGATATAGCACGAGATTGAAGCCAGATAGGAAGATGCAATCTTTGGCAAAGTTGTTCAGGACTACGAGTACTTCTAGGTCATGAAGCGCATAGTTCAAAATTTCACCACCACGTGGCGCTAGTGACAATAGCTACTTCCGGTATGAATTTGGAGGGATATAGCACGAGATTGAAGCCAGATAGGAAGATGCGATCTTCGGCAAAGTTGTTCAGTACTAAGAGTACTTCCAGGTGATGAAGAGCATTGTTCCGAATTTCACCACCACGTGCGCTAGTGTACATAGTGACTCCCGGTACGACTTTGGTGGGATATAGCACGAGATTGAAGCCAGATAGAAAGATGCGATCTTCGGCAAAGTTGTTCAGGACTACGAGTACTTCTAGGTCATGAAGAGAATAGTTCGGAATTTCACCACTATGTGGCGCTTGTGTACATACCTACTTCCGGTATGACTTTGGAAGGATATAGCACGAGATTGAAGCCAGATAGAAAGATGCGATCTTCGACAAAGTTGTTCAGGACAACAACCACTTCCTGGTGATGGATTTCATAGTTCCGAATTTCCCAACCACGTGGCGCTAGTGTACATTGTGACTTACGGTATAACTTTGGTGGGATATAGCACGAGATTGAAGCCAGATAGGAAGATGCGATCTTCGGCAAAGTTGTTCAGAACTGTGAGTACTTCTAGGTCATGAAGAGCATAGTTCCAACTATCACCACCACGTGGTGCTATATCATTAGAATGAAGCCAGATAGGAAAGTGTGATCTACGGTAATGTTGTTCATGACTACGAGTTCTTCCAGGTCATGAAGAACATAGTTTCGAATTCCACCACCACGTGATGCTAGTGTACATAGTGACTTCCGATAGGTCCTTAGTGAGATGTATCACAAGATTGAAGCCAGATATAAAGGTACGAGTCTTGCTCCCACGTTCAAGGATCAAGGATCAAGGATCAAGGATGATTTCAGGACCACTTGGAGAGTATTCCCTTAGAATATCTACAGAAATACTTTCCGCGAATGCCCAAGGCGTTTCTCTAAGTGATTCAGTTCTAGTAGAATTAAGGTTTTAGTATGATTATTGCAAAAGCTTTGATCTCATGGCAAATTTTTGTTTTCGTGAAAAATGTAAACTTCAGAAAGATATTCGCATAATGATGATTCATACAAGTTTTAGCAAAGATATTCAAATAAATTTCTGGCTCCAACTTTATATTTATTATCCACAATAATATATCAAACCCATGACCATCCGCAAATAAAGGGGGACATGCGATCAACTGCGCCACGGACTCGGGCACCCTGCAGAGGAATTTCCGAAAAAAATAACTGCATAAATTTCTGAAGGAATCTTTCGAGGACTTCGCGAACGAACTCTAGGAAAAATTACGTGCAAACATATTCCGAAAGCATCACAAAAAAACTTTCCTAAATTCGGGAGTATCATAATGAATCTCTGAAAGAGTCACTAAAATTTATCGTAAATAAATCGCAGAAAGAAGCTCCGAAGCTCTGAAGTTTTCAAGCTCCGGAGGAATTTCTGAAGAAATCCTTGGGGAAAGAAAGCGTTAGAAGATGGGTTCATGATAGAAAATACAAACAAGCATCTAGAGGAACTCCAGAATCCCTGTTAAAAATTCCCTGTAGAAAATATAAAGGTATGCTTGGGTGAATTTTTGAAGATATCACTGGAAAATCTCCTGAATCCCTGGAAAGATTTGCAAAACAATACTCAAGGATCCCAAATGGAATCACCCAGATGATTTCCCGAAAAAAATCTTGGAAATAATCCAGGAAAGTACTGCTAAAGAAATTTCCAAAAAATCACTAGAGGAATCCCGATAGAGTCCCTGGAAGAATTTGGCAAAGAAATCGCAGGAGAATGGATATTCAAAGGAATCTTGGAGGCATTTCCGGAGCAATCTCTAAAAAATGCCAAAGAATTCTTGGTGAAATTTCGAATAATTTTTCAAATAGCTGGAAAAATGTTTTTATGAATTGTTTAACTATTTCTTGAGGAATTCCTGGAAGGATATTTTAAAAAATTCCAGAAGCAATTCCTTTACTGGAAGAAAGTCAGCTGGAATCTCTGGAGGGATGCCTGTAGGTTGTCCGTGAGGAATTTTAGTAATAAGGAGTTCATAAACCACGTAGACCAAAATTTGGCAATCTCAGACCCCCCTCCACCCTCGTAGACTTTTGTCCATACAAAAATTTGAAAATTTGTATGGAGCATAGACTTTGGCCAGAACCCCTCCCCCCCAACCCCCCAAAAAGTCTACGTGGTTTATGAACGGCACCTAATGACTGCATAAATTCCTTTGGGAATTCTACGAATGAATATTCACAAGAATCCTTGGAGTAGGAATTTCTTGAACAGTATTTTGAGGAATTCCTAGAGGAATGCTTTGAAAAATATCCGGAGGAATTCCTGGAGACATAATGAATAGGTGAGTTTAATCCAGAAGAATCACTGAAGAAATGCTTGAATAAAATTCTAAATAAATTCCAGTAGGAATAATAAAATTCTCGAACACATCATTGAAAAAAAAATCCCAGAACCAATTCTGAGGAATTTCCTTGTCAGAATTTCCTGGAGGAATTCCCATACAAATAGCTAGATAAATTGTCAGAAAAATCCTCGCGTGGGTCAGAGAAGTCCCAATCTGGACTAAATTTCTCTTGCATAGCTCTTAAAAATCTTTTTGTTTTTGTATACTATTAAAACGTGGTGGTGAAATTCCAAACCCAGTAGTGCTCGTAGTCCTGAAGAATTTTGCCTTCCTATCAGACTTGAAGATCGTGCAATACCTCATCAAATTCGTACCGGAGATTAGTATGTACACTAGCGCCACGTGCCCAAGTAACCACGGTGGTGATGCCTTATTGCATGCAGATATACGGTGTATATAGTGCAATCATTACTTTACATGCAAACTTAAGGTTAATTTAAAGTGGAAGTGGGCAATTATACAATCAAATTAAGATTATATTGCTAATTTGAAGAAAAATTTTCCACTTTACGGAAGATTGAAAAGCTACCGCAGCTGCCAGACTGATGATTTTCACCAATGCATCATCAATCAGTCCAAGGATACCTTGGATCGAGCCTTGGATACGACGCCGATGATCATTGTTTGTTGTTGCTTTTCAGAACATTTCACTATGCAAGCATGCTTTGATTTGACCAAACTTTTCAATGATACGATCATTTTCATTTCTGCGGTAGGACTTTGACAGCTGCGGTAGAACTCGGCGGCTACCACAGAGTGGAAATTTTTCTAAAAATCCGCAATACTGGTATAATCTTGAAGCAGTCGTATAATTGCCCATTTCCACTATAAATCAACTTTAAGTTTGCATGTAAAGTAATGATTGCTCTAAGTACACCGTATATCTGCATGCAATAAGGCTTCAGCATCGTGGTTACTTGGGTGGTGGTGACGTTCCGAACTGGAAGTACTTGTAGTCCAGAACAACTTTGCCGAAGATCGTACTTTCCTGTCGGGCTATATCCCACCAAAGTCTTACCGGAAGTCACTATGTACACTAGCGCCACGTGGTAGTGAAATTTTGAACTATGCTCTTCATGACCTATAAGTACTCGTAATCCTGAACAACTTTGACGAAGATTGCATCTTCCTATCTGGCTTCAATCTCGTGCTATATCCCACCAAGATCGTACCGGAAGTAGCTATGTACACTAGCGCCACGTGTTGGTGAAATTCCGAACTATGCTCTTCATAACCTGGAAGTACTCGTAGTCCTGAACAACTTTGCCGAAGATCGCATCTTCCTATCTGGCTTCAATCTCGTGCTATATCCCATCAAGATCGTACCGGAAGTAGCTATGTACACTAGTGCCACGTGGTGGTGAAATTCCGAACTATGCACTTCATGAACTGGAAGTACTCGTAGTACTGAACAACTTTGCCGAAGATCGCATCTTCCTATCTGCCTTCAATCTCGTGCTATATCCCTCCAAAGCCATACCGAAAGTAGCTATGTACACTAGCGCCACGTGGTGGGGAAATTCGGAACTATGCTCTTCATAACCTGGAAGTACACGTAGTCCTGAACAACTTTGCCGAAGATCGCATATCCCACCAAGATTGTACCGGAAGTAGCTATGTACATTAGCACCACGTGGTGGTGAAATTCGGAACTATGCTCGTCATGACCTGCAAGTACTCGTAGACCTGAACAACTTTGCCGAAGATCGCATCTCCCTATCTGGCTTCAATCTCGTGTTATATCCCACCAAAGTCGTACCGGAAGTCACTATGTACACTAGCGCCACGTGGTGGTGAAATTTTGAAGTTTGCTTATCATGACCTGAAAGTACTCGTAATCCTGAACAACTTTGCCGAAGATCGCATCTTCCTATCTGGCTTCAATCTCGTGCTTTATCCCTCCAAAGCCATACCGGAAGTAGCTATGTACACTAGCGCCACGTGGTGGTGAAATTCGGAACTATGCTCTTCATAAACTGGAAGTACTCGCAGTCCTGAACAACTTTGCCGAAGATCGCATATCCCTCCAAGATTGTATCGGAAGTAGCTATGTACATTAGCGCCACGTGGTGGTGAATTTCCGAACTATGCACTTCATGAACTGGAAGTACTCGAAGACCTGAACAACTTTGCCGAAGATCGCATCTTCCTATCTGGCTTCAATCTCGTGCTATATCCCACCAAAAACGTACCGGAAGTCACTATGTACACTAGCGCCACGTGGTGGTGAAATTTTGAACTATGCTCTTCATGACCTAGAAGTACTCGTAGTCCTGGACAACTTTGCCGAAGATCCCATCTTTCTATCTGGCTTCAATCTCGTGCTATATCCCACCAAAGTCGTACCGGAAGTCACAATGTACACTAGCGCCACGTGGTGGTGAAATTCGGAAGTATGCACTTCATGAACTGGAAGTACTCGTAGTCCTGAACAACTTTGCCGAAGATCGCATCTTCCTATCTGGCTTCAATCTCGTGCTATATCCCTCCAAAGTCATACCGGAAGTAGCTATGTACACTAGCGCCACGTGGTGGTGAAATTCGGAACTATGTACTTCATAACCAGGAAGTACTCGTAGTCCTGAACAACTTTGACGAAGATCGCATCTTCCTATCTGGCTTCAATCTCGTGCTATATCCCACCAAAGTCGTACCGGAAGTCAATATGTACACTGACGCCACGTGGTGGTGAAATTTTGAACTATGCTCATGAACTAGAAGTACGCGAAGTCTTGAACAACTTTGCCGAAGATCGCATCTCCCTATCTGGCTTCAATCTCATGCTATATCCCACCAAAGTCGTACCGGAAGTCACAATGTACACTAGCGCCACGTGGTGGTGAAATTCGGAATTATGCACTTCATGAACTGGAAGTACTCGTAGTACTGAACAACTTTGCCGAAGATCGCATCTTCCTATCTGGCTTCAATCTCGTGCTATATCCCTCCAAAGTCATACCGGAAGTAGCTATGTACACTAGCGCCACGTGGTGGTGAAATTCGGAACTATGCTCTTTATAACCTGGAAGTACTCGTAGTCCTGAACAACTTTGCCGAAGATCGCATCTTCCTATCTGGCTTCAATCTCGTGCTATATCCCTCCAAAGTCATACCGGAAGTCACAATGTACACTAGCGCCACGTGGTGGTGGATTTCCGAACTTTGCACTTCATGAACTGGAAGTACTCGTAGTCCTGGACAACTTTGCCGAAGATCGCATCTTTCTATCTGGCTTCAATCTCGTACTATATCCCACCAAAGTCGTACCGGAAGTCACTATGTACACTAGCGCCACGTGGTGGTGAAATTTGGAACTATGAAAACCATCACCAGGAAGTGGTTGTTGTTCTGAACAACTTTGCCGAAGACAGAATGTTGCTATCTTGTCGTTGTTCCGAAAGAACTCGCTACAAAGACATGGTACTCACAGCCAATCTGGAAACAAAACGGAACCGGAAGAAGTTAAAAATGTGGAACTAATGTTTTCGCCTGGTTCTCACCGGAAGCTGCATGAAATTCCAATCGGCTTTCACTACACCTCTCTAGGATAGTGTAGGATTTCGTTAACGCAAAGAGATTGAAATTTGGTTCACTAACTGCTGAGATATGGATGTGCAAAAAAACAGTTCCACGTTTTTTTGCCTGTCGGTACTTAGCGTGTTAATTGAATGGTCCCGGAAACTCAATTGAAGCAAAGCGCCACATTCAAAATTCCCACAACCAACCACAGTTCAAAGCCCTCCAAATCCCACGCACCCACACAGTGCCGACAAATTACACGGAACATTTTCTGGACCGACAATCCATTCTTTCGTGTTGCTTAACTACTGCGTTCCTTGTTTCACGCAATGCTCGCCAGATTCTGTCCGCAATCCAACCCCATCCATATAAGGGCGACCCCACCGGACGACCTGATCGGTTTTCAGGAACCACCCACACACGTTCCTCCAGCGCACTCCAGTCGACACAAACCAACCACCACAGTAGGTACAGAGTTGTAAAAATTACCGTTCTGCGTTTATTTTTTGCCATTCTTCCTAAACCAAACCACCTACTTCGGTCTCGGTGTGGCTGGATGATGCGGTTCGTTACATTGAACTTGAGCTGAGAGCTGACAGTGACTGTTTGTTTCGTGCTATTGACGTTTTATGGCACAATCCGGTAAAATAATAATTAGAACGGATTAATGGCTCCCACAGAGGACATCCCACGCCTCCCAATGCTGGATGGAACAAGACCAATCCACATTAATGGTCTGTCACTGTCAGTCTGTCTCTTTGGACGGTTGAGGAAAACCAACACTTTTTTCTTCATACCGTTTGACAATGTTGTTGTACTGCCGATGAGGTTCGATTGCGGTGGAAGGTGTGTACTGGAACGCAAATTCCGCGTGGTTTGATTCTTTGTTGGCTTTACTGAACCATGGCTCTCTATATTGAATAGGTTTGCACACGGATCGGAGGCGCTAGTTGGTTCGTTTGGCATGTCATGAAAGCAAACACTTTTGCCATCGGTGTAGGTTGTGTGCAGAATAGGATAAATTGATAGAAATGTTTCTTGTGGATGGTGCCAATAATGGCAACTCCTTATTCTAGTGCTATCTGTTGGCGTTCTAAAAAAAGAAGCTGCCTTTAGTTTATGAAAATGCGATAACTACGTAAAATGGCAATTTTTCTTTGCTTTTGTAAACGTGGTGACAAATTACCATTGGTTGTTATGTTCAACACAGGATTTCATTCCTCCTTCTTCTCTTGGCGTATCGTCCTCACTGGGACAGGGCCTGCTTTTCAGCTTAGTGTTCTATGCGCACTTTCACAGTTATTACCTGAGAGCGCCCCCTGCCAATGATCATTTCGCATGTCTGAATTGTGTGTATGGCAGGCACAAAGCCACTCGATTCATAAGGAAATCTAGAAAATTTCCTTTCGAAAAGATCCTGGACCGACTAGGAACCGAACCTGTCATCCTCAGCATGGCCATGCTGGTTACCCGCGCGTATACCGTTGCGTCTTTATGGATCTTTGGATTGAACTGTTTTTCGTAAAAACTTGTTTTTCTGGAAGGAGATTTTTCCTCCCGACGCAGGTTTCGTGCAAGTCTTTTTGCAAGGGTTTCCAACAAAGGTCATCGAATCAACAAGCGTTACTAGTGATCATTCGAATCAATATGAATGCTTACACAGCATCATGCGGTTGAGGGCCCAGATGCAAAGGGATTTAAGTGATCATTTTGTCAATTTTGAGCAGAGTATATAATTTTTTCAGATTTAAAGCTTTCAGGAACATTTTAAGGAATATTTTTTTTAATATATCAGAGAAATTTGGGTCGATTTTGAAACATCATACATTTTGAATGCGATGAAAAATTGGAGAAAATTTTTAAACCTTATATACTTGAAATGTGTTTTGTTACTTACATCCCTCTGCTTCTAACCCCCCAATTATGTTCCGTCAATGAATTCAATTTCAGGAACTTTCTTGAGTCACAGGATTACAAGGGTATCGAGTGATTATTTGAAGAATACAGAACAGAACATAGTTCATTCTCACACAGCATCATTATACTCTATTCTCTCATATTCAAAGTGTACATAGATAGCCAAAAGCCCGCTTGAAATCCCATTGAAATCTCCGTTGAAACTTTTGCAAAGCTTCCTTGGAGCTCACTGAAACTCAAGGACCAGCCTCCATCCCCCCCTTTGATTTCCCATGAAGTCCTATTGAAACAAACCTTAAATCTCTATCAACCTCACCTAATACAACATTGGAAGCCGTCCAACCACGTTTGAAATACCCCCAAGCCCCCCCAAGTCCCTGAGTCCACCTAAAAAAAAGACCATTTGGAGCCACCCTAAAGCTCCTAAGAAACCCCCTGCAATTTCAATTATTCCAACGGTCATCTCCATGAAATTTCCCTGAATCCTCATGAAACCAACTTGAAACCTGCCTAAAACCCCTCTAAAATTTTCTTTAGCGTTAAATTATCCAGCCAGTTATCAACTACACTTTTAAATTCCAAATTCTTTAGGACTAGAGGTTCCAACCCGGGATATCCCGGGACAAAAAATCCCGGGATCTTGAAAAATTCGGGATTTCCCGAATCCCGGGATAACATTTTTCACCGTCCCGAAAATCCCGGGATTCCTCCTTGCACATATTTTTCGCTTTGAATTTGAATTTGGAGAATCTCTGAAACGTATTCGAAGAGTCGTGATTTTTTTTCAAAAATCGCCTACAACAAAAAATCACGAAAATGTTACATAAACCATTTCAACTGTGTGTGGACATCAAAACTCGTTGAAACTCGACTGAGACAATGCTGGAGCACTTCATTTACGGTTTTGATAGCATCAAAGAGATTTTTTTCGAAATAGGCCTTTCTAGACTTATGTTGGACATGGACAATGATTATGAAGCTGCAAAAAAATCATCAGCAAGCTCTTCAGCCAATCAGACTCGCTTCGGAAGCATTGGGAAGACGAGATGCTATATTATTGTCTACGGAAGGCAGCTTGAATTTCTTGTATTCGAAGCTTACAAAAAGTAACTCCAATGTTGGAAACGACCTCTTCCATGCAATCATGAAAGGAATCAACAATCGGCACCAAAAGGAAATAATAACAGCGCTAAAGTTCCTTCAAGGTCTTCCGTCGTCAACGCAAGTGCCAGCAGAAAGCTCATCGAAAACGCAAATGATTAAGTTCATCAAGAAACTGGGAGTTCGATTGTTGCGAGACTGCCAAAGACAGACCGATAATGATGCTGCCGAGTTGAATGCTGGATTGTCTTGTGTGCTTAACACCATCGAGCATGCGCGAAGATCTGGAATCGGCTATAAAGTAATATGGCAACCCGTCTTAGACTGATTCGGAAATTATTGAATTTTCGAAAGTAATTGCGAAAGAGTTGTCACTTTTTGAGCTACATAGTAAGTTGACTCCGAATCTTAAAATCGAACTCCGGATATATCCGTTCTAAAAAGCGACCCTCACTGTTCGTTGAAATCATCAAAAACATTTGCTTCTTGAAGTCGTATGTACAGAGAACGAATTCAAATTTATAAGACCAGTTACTTGACGTGAACCATTTATTTATTTGATATGATGAATACATATAACATATTTCTGATCGCAAAAATGTGTTTTTAAGCAGAATGAAAAATTTCCCGGGATCCCGGGATTTCCCGGGACATGCAACAAATTTTATCCCGAATCCCGGGACAACCAAAATGGTCGGGAAATGGAACCTCTATTTAGGACTCTTGAGTGCAGGAATCCAACAGAAATTTCCCGGAAACCGCTTGGAACCGTTCCTAAACCAACCTAAAATATTCATTGAAAGTCTTCAATCACCCTGACTCACCTCGATATCTCTAAAACCAGAACACCTACAAAAATGCCGCCTTCAGAAAAGTTATTGCTAGAGAGCATCTTTGTAAGTCTTTAAGTTTTGGAGAAATCGGGATGAGTCAGTGTGATGCAATATTGTTGCAATACTTTTTGTGAGTCAATACTTATGACGGATAGTGTATGTTACATTCTGGAGTTTCCCTGAAATTCTCTGAATTCCCCAATGAAACCCCCAGAAACAACAGTGAAATCAACTGGAAGTCCCTGGAACTTCCTTGATGCCTGCCTGACAACTCCGTGATGCCTGTCCGAAGCTCTTCTGAAACCCTCTCAATCCCGTCTTGAAATCATTCTGAAATTAACCTGAAATCCTCATGAAACTCTATTCGAAACCCACCTTAAACTCTCCTGAATATAGCCTGAAACTCCCTTAAATTCTGACATTCACTTGAAACTCCACATGGAACATCCCTAAAATCTCCGTGATCCTCCTCACAGAATCCCCCCTAAACTCCAGGTGATTTCACCTTAAAACCTTACCCTCAATACTTCTACAATCCCCAGAGTCCTCATTAAAACACTCCATGAACTTTCCGGAAACTCTCACGAAACCCACTGATATCACCCCGAAATTCCCCTGAAACCCCTTCGAAACACCCTGATAACCTTTAAAGTCCCCTGAAACTCACAAGAAACCCTCTGGAGTCTCCTTGAGGTTCACATGAAGCCCCCCTGAAACACCCTGAATTCACTCAGAATTCTCTGAAACCCGCCTCAAATATCCCTGAAGCCTGTCGAATCCCTCGAAAATTCCTCTGACATCTCAATTGAAAAGCTTTTGAAACTCCCTTAAATCCATTCAGAAACCCTCTGTAACCGTTTTAAAATAACCTTTCAATATCTCTGACACTCCACTCAAAATTCCTCTGAAACTCTACATGGGACATCATCGAAACATCCGTGTACCTCCCAAGCACCGTTGGAAGCACCTTCAAACCTATTTAGGTCAGGTTGTCCCTAATATTCCCTGAATTCCTACTAAAACCCTCTTTGATCCCTTTAAAACCCCCCGGAAACTTCTGTTAGCCTCTAAGCATTCAGGAAACCCTCACAAGCCCACCTCTAGAAGCCTAACCACAAGCCCCTAAAACCCCCACCCCATCCTGAAATCATCTGAAACTTCATATTTAACATAACTGCCTGAACCCTCTTGGAAACATTCTTGAACCCCAGAAACCTCCATTGAAATGCCCCTGAAACTCCAATACAGAAACCGTATGAAACCAACTTGAAATCTCCATGAATTTGAAGCTTACCTGAAACCCCACTAAAGCTTGCTTAAAACCCCCTGGGAACCTCCTCCAAAATCATCATGAAACCTTCTGAAATCGACGTGAAACCACCTGAGGCCCTTTGGAGTCAGTCTGAAATTACCTAAAGCCTGCCTGAAATTTCCGGTAAAACTCCTCGTCAAAGTCTTCTAAATTTCCCCTGAAATTCTTCTGAATTCTGAGACTCCACGAGCTCTTTAAACCGCACCTGTAATCTCCATGAAATCCTCTAAACCCCTACTAAAATCTTTTTTGAACCCCTTCAATAGGCTAGCTCTAGTGGCACGTTCTTTGAAAACTAGTTGGAACATCCACAAAACACACAAACTATTCTGAAATTCCCATGGATTCCCCATGAAATCCCTCTGAAACCACACTGGAACTCATCTATATACCCTCTCATCACTTTGAATCATTCAGAATTATCTATGAAACACTTTGGAGTCTTCCTGAAATCGACAATAAACTACCTTGAAATCACCTGGAAACCCTTGAGCCCACCTAAATCCTCCCCGAAGCCTTGATGAAACTCCTCCGAAAGCCTCAAGGAAATTCTTCGGAATCTTCCTGAAATTACTTTGAAATCCCCGAAGCTTACCTGAAACTCCCCTGAAGCCTTGAAGTTTATCTGAAATCCCCTTGAAATTCCCCTTGAAACATCCCAAAAATCTCCGTGAAACCCCTCAGGAACCGTCGGAGCTCCATCTGCTTCTGTTCACTGACTGCTTCTTCAAATCTCGTCTGAAATAGCGCCAAAATTCCATAAATCATAGCTAAAGCCCATCATGAGCTCTAAAGTTCCCACGATACACATTGGAATCTCCCAGAAATTTCCCTGAAATCCCCCAGAAACCATTATGAAACCCTCCTCCAAACCTCCAAATCCTTCTGAAATGCACCTTAAATCCACTGAAACTCCCGAACAGTGATGCCAGACGATTTCCTGTATTGCTTGTTCAAAAATCTGTATGACATGCTAAATTTTATCGTATACAAATCGTGTGGCTTTGTAGCCGCGCGGCTAGTGTCACCAAGCAGTGTTGCAAAAAAATGGGGTAAACTGAACTTTAATTTAATTTGTAAAAATTCTGACTTCACAAGACCTGGGTTGAAACCGACCTAACATTGTTGAATTGATCATTTCCAAATTTTTGGAACAAATCGTTTTCGATCTTTGGGTAGCTAAAATTTGACACCGTCCTCATCAAACAAATGTACAGTACCTACTTGGCAAGACTTCACAAGAGCGATTAGCAGAACTAATCGATCAACGAGAAACCTAAACTCGTATCGAATGAGTTACAGTTCCAAATTGCGCAAGCACGGTCCCTCGGCATAGATATGACATATATTTTCTTTTGGTCATCCATCTACTACATGGACGTATCCAAGTTAGTCGGTAGTTAGAAACCAAAAACCGCCAATCGTGCACGGGAGCTGAATTACCTCACAGCAGCCAGCGGTGCCGCGCCGCAGAGAATCACACGGCGCAATTCGCCACACTTGGCACTGCTTTCTGTCACTACACTATTCGATCAGTCCCTGTTGAGTAAGCGCCCTCATGTGCGAGCGTGCAGGCCCCCAACTGCCCTGATTGTGTTTACAACGGGCGCGCGTTGGTTTAATGTGGTTTGGCGCATAGGTCGTCTCACTAGCCAAAATCGAATGTTAATTCTTACGGATTGCAGGTGCGGGTGATTGGAGACCTTCGCATTGCGAAAAAATAGCTCTCCATTTCGTTTGCAGAAACTTTCCTCTTCCAAAACCTGCGGAATGCGCGACTGAGGGTGGTTGTGAATTTCGGAAACTGTGCTTGTAAACAAGCCAAGTTGTCCTCGAAATATGGCTTTAGACATCATTATCTAATATTGTCTTCTTGTCTTCTTGTCTTCTTGTCTTCTTGTCTTCTTGTCTTCTTGTCTTCTTGTCTTCTTGTCTTCTTGTCTTCTTGTCTTCTTGTCTTCTTGTCTTCTTGTCTTCTTGTCTTCTTGTCTTCTTGTCTTCTTGTCTTCTTGTCTTCTTGTCTTCTTGTCTTCTTGTCTTCTTGTCTTCTTGTCTTCTTGTCTTCTTGTCTTCTTGTCTTCTTGTCTTCTTGTCTTCTTGTCTTCTTGTCTTCTTGTCTTCTTGTCTTCTTGTCTTCTTGTCTTCTTGTCTTCTTGTCTTCTTGTCTTCTTGTCTTCTTGTCTTCTTGTCTTCTTGTCTTCTTGTCTTCTTGTCTTCTTGTCTTCTTGTCTTCTTGTCTTCTTGTCTTCTTGTCTTCTTGTCTTCTTGTCTTCTTGTCTTCTTGTCTTCTTGTCTTCTTGTCTTCTTGTCTTCTTGTCTTCTTGTCTTCTTGTCTTCTTGTCTTCTTGTCTTCTTGTCTTCTTGTCTTCTTGTCTTCTTGTCTTCTTGTCTTCTTGTCTTCTTGTCTTCTTGTCTTCTTGTCTTCTTGTCTTCTTGTCTTCTTGTCTTCTTGTCTTCTTGTCTGTTTGTCTTCTTGTCTTCTTGTCTTCTTGTCTTCTTGTCTTCTTGTCTTCTTGTCTTCTTGTCTTCTTGTCTTCTTGTCTTCTTGTCTTCTTGTCTTCTTGTCTTCTTGTCTTCTTGTCTTCTTGTCTTCTTGTCTTCTTGTCTTCTTGTCTTCTTGTCTTCTTGTCTTCTTGTCTTCTTGTCTTCTTGTCTTCTTGTCTTCTTGTCTTCTTGTCTTCTTGTCTTCTTGTCTTCTTGTCTTCTTGTCTTCTTGTCTTCTTGTCTTCTTGTCTTCTTGTCTTCTTGTCTTCTTGTCTTCTTGTCTTCTTGTCTTCTTGTCTTCTTGTCTTCTTGTCTTCTTGTCTTCTTGTCTTCTTGTCTTCTTGTCTTCTTGTCTTCTTGTCTTCTTGTCTTCTTGTCTTCTTGTCTTCTTGTCTTCTTGTCTTCTTGTCTTCTTGTCTTCTTGTCTTCTTGTCTTCTTGTCTTCTTGTCTTCTTGTCTTCTTGTCTTCTTGTCTTCTTGTCTTCTTGTCTTCTTGTCTTCTTGTCTTCTTGTCTTCTTGTCTTCTTGTCTTCTTGTCTTCTTGTCTTCTTGTCTTCTTGTCTTCTTGTCTTCTTGTCTTCTTGTCTTCTTGTCTTCTTGTCTTCTTGTCTTCTTGTCTTCTTGTCTTCTTGTTTTCTTGTCTTCTTCTCTTCTTGTCTTCTTGTCTTCTTGTCTTCTTGTCTTCTTGTCTTCTTGAATGCATTTTGGAGCGTATGATTCTCAATTAAACTGTGACCCTGTTATTAAAATCGCGGTCATACCACAGTACGAAAAAAAATCCATAATGTCTCCTGTATCAACGCGCCTACGAGCATGCAGGCCTTAGATTGAAATCTCGAGCTTTTCAAGTACATACAGTCGAACCTCCATGAGTGGATGTTCCTTGACTCGATATCGACTCAAGGAGGTAAATTTTTCCATACTGAAAAATAATTTCTGGGTTACTATGATGGTCCCTCCAAAATGCCTCCAAAAGGATTTCTGTTCCACTACTCGATATTTCCATGAGTCGATGCACCCTTCAATATCGACTCATGGAGGTTTTACTGTACTTCAATGGAACGGAAGCACACCAGTTTACTTTCTTTTGTTTGCTCTTGATCTGAAGTAGGTTGTGTTCTAGTCGGCTCGTTAACTTATTTGTCTACTTAAAGATTCTAGAACTTTGATTCCAATTTGCCTTCCATACCAAGCTTCCATGTTGGTCCAGAACGGCCACCACGCAATTGTCGCAGAATTCAATTAAAATTAATGCAATCCAACTTGATCGCTCTACACGCGCGGGCGCGTGGTTCGATTCTGGGTTGGGTTGACTCTGCGTCGCCGCCGATTTAATCGGGTCAAGTTACCATTCTAGGAGAGGTGTACCATTAAAACGGGGTTGCAAACAACCGCACACACGTACCGAACGCCGAACGGGCAATTGATGTCATCCCGTAGGATAATTCCATCAGCACGAGGTGAGGCGTTCCAGTCCAGCTGGCCCGGGCACCGGGTAGTGTCAACAGCCCCTGGGACCATTATTGCGTCCGTCCAATGATATTTATTCGCGTTGTTCTTTTTGCGGACGGCCGTCGACGAAGACCAAGACATGCGGTGGCGGTCATATGCTCAATTGTCCTCTGGGTAATGGTTGATCTTGTTTGACATTCCCGGTTCGAATTCGCTCGGGTGTGGGTTGAAAGTTGGAATCCGGTTGCTTGTTGGTTCTGTTGCGTCGGATTCGGTGTGGGTATGTACTTTGGGTATAGCGGTTATTCTGAGTCATGCGCTGAAAGCTGATTGAGGTCTGGATGGTGGGATCATGACGGAATTTGTGCTAATTTCGAAAAGGTTTGATTGTTGAAGACGGCAAATGAGAAGTTTCCGGATGGATCTTGAAAATATGCGCGCAATAAGGTGTGCCTATAGTCTAATCAGCATCTATTGATAGATGAATGATAAGAATAATGACCTGAAGTATGAGCTCTACGAGTTCAAAAGGGTTTGAACACCGGGTGTCCAAAATATAGGATGTCCCAGAAAGTATGGGCACAACTTTGTACAACGAAAATGCAATCATTTTCTTAACAAACAACAATTTTTATATTTTCGTATTTTTATTCAAAGTATTTTCATTGATACATGTAAAGAGTTTATACATTAAAAGGGATTTTTGTATGCAGAATAATTGAAAGGAAAAAACAACTTTTAAAACTTCTGCACAAACTACTTTTTTACGGTTTTGCCAAAAATACAAATTCGGAGCAATTTTTTCGAATTTTTTTTGGCATGCTATATTCGAAAACATGATGCCTTAGATGGTTGATTGAAATTTTTTATAAAAATATGTTTTTCCTGTGCATACGGGTACTTCAAAATTTTGAGAAAATCGAAAAAATCGCATTTTCTATTTCTGGATGAGACATGCCTACAGACATTTGAGTTTAAAAGAATGTTTTAACGAGAATTAAAATAATTCAATCTACACTTTATAAAGCTGGAGCATTTATTTAACTTATAGTGAAATTTAATTGTAGTTTTCTTCATGCTATGATATTAATTCAGAAGCTTGTTTTCTACTAGTTGAAAATCGGGTTTTCAAAAATATCGACTTTGGTGTTTTTATTCATTTTTCAGATTCAAAAGTTTAAGTTTTCAATTCAAACTAAGGGTTGTATAATAGATACGCATGCAGAAATTCTCGGATATATTTTTTTAAATTTTTATTGAGCTTTATTTCATGAGCAGAAAACAATTTGTTAAGCGATGCCATTGAAAAATATAGCATTTTGTGCAGAAGCTTTGAAAGGTCTTTTAGGGAATGTTCTAACGCATTCAAACGAAGTGTAAAATTCAAATTCTAATGATTGGCATTTGGTGTTAATATATTAAGGCAGGATATATGTGAAAATAAAGATTGTTTATGCATCCATTCCCAAATGGCAGAGCTGCAAAGTTGTGCCCATACTTTCTGGGACACCCTATATGTGCCTATGAGGGTTCAAAATGCATTGGCGTGTCCAAAACAGCAAATACTTATGCTTTTGAAAACAGGTATTTCCATCAAACTGTCATGATCGTTATGTGTAAGGATCTCTAATTCTGTTTGATTATGACTTAAATTCAAAGTACCTACATAACATCCACACCGTGAAAAAATTCTAACGAAGAGAACCTTCAGAGTGGCTCTTGAAATGCTCTCTCCAGGCCCCAACCAGAGCAAATAGGTGTCCCCCAAGGATCGATTATAGCGGTTACATTTCGGCTGCGTTTTGATACGGTCAATAACAGCTGTAGAACTTGGTTAAACATAATCTGGACTAGTTTGAAACCACACAGGACCTATAATTAGGCAGAGTCGGCCAAGTTGTTATCGATAGTCGCCTTCTATACGGACTGGAACTTACATGCCTTGCCCTCGGTCGGTGAGTCCACAATCTAAGTCCCATTTACAACGGGCACATACGCACCACATGTCTATACTGAAGCTGGACTCAACCCTTTTAGGCATCATGTTTCCATAGCTTTCTGAACAAAAGCAGCGTCGTTCCCCGAGAAGACAGCCGATCATGATAGGATATACCTTTTCGAAGAAGCGTGTAGAGTTCTCACCCAGACAACCAGAAATCGCATAAGGAGGTACGCTGTACATCGTATAAAGTACTATTTTAACTCACTATCGCATATATATATTCGGCTGAATGACAATTTTCATCGCATATGATGTTATTTTTTGAACTTATTGCGAAGTATCAGGTAAAATCACATAAGAGTGTAAATTAACTTGAATAATGTATCATAACATCGTAGTAGACGATATTCTGATGTTTTATTGCGACGAACTTTATTTATTCGCAAAAGAGTTCGAGCGCACTGAATTCGTATAATTGCGCACTGCGATGAATAAACGACTTCGCTTGGTACTTTTCTTGTTATGTCAGTGAAACTCGCATTAGTGTGTACAAACTAAAACGCATAAAAGTAAAAATAAACTCGTTAAAATGTGCATACAAACTCGCATAAGCTAGAATCGTTAACGTTGGTATATTGCGATGTGATATGTGATAACAATGAAAGAGGTGCTGTTGGAGTGCCAAAAAGCTACAAGAAAATTAAGTTATAATTATGGTTACAAAATAAGTTATAAAGCCATCATTTTTGTTTTAATGACCTGATAATTTATAATGGGTGGTGCTAGCAAGAGAGAGGTAGGATTACTGTGCGGAAAACCACATTTCGTCATTTTGAGCTCTAGATAGCGCACGGAAACCAAGTGCATTCCAACACTGAGGTGAGTTAGAAGGTCATGACATTTAATCAGTGTGATTCATAAGTAGTGTTTGGTGTTCAGTGTGAAGTGTGGCTCAAAAATCAATACTGAGGTGACAAGAATTGTTTTTTGATTTTTGAATATTATTACGTCGCATAAGATGGTATATTACGTCGCAATAATACACACCGTGCATCGCATAAGATATCGCCTGAAGTCATATAGCGTTATTATTTTTCCATCAATGCACGTATAGCACCTCTACTTTTGTACGCATAAGGCACTTACTGCATTTTATGCGATGTAACTTTACCGCATAAAAGTACGTATAACATGAACATAAACTTCATTATACGTGTGAATTGGATGTCTGGGCAGTATAGCGGCCGGTGAGGATGTCCCCCCGGTAGCCAAGATCTATTGGCTTGGAGACAAATGCTGGCATTTGAAGAGAATTCATATCGACCGTAAAATTCAATCAAAGTTTCGAGCTGGCGATAACTCTGGCCGATTACGTTAATCTGTACTGGAGATTTTGAAGAAAATACCCTAACCACGTCCATCGATTCATAGACTGATTTCTCTCAGTTGGGGGGTTGAATTGGAGTCTCCGGAGATGTCTCATTGAACTAAAACATGCCACCCCAGTGCACTATGGGGCGGCTCCATAGAAAGTGGTGGCCAAAAATATTGTTTTGGTTTTTCCGCATTTTTTGAAAGTATTCTAGTTAGATTAGCAAAACATTAGTCAAATTTATGTATTTTCATCACATCTGGAAGGTGTAATTAGTATTTAACCCAGTTAGGAACTACTTATTCCTGATCAATAAAAATAAACGTTTGTTTTTAATTTTTGAGGCAGTTTATATGCAAATCAAAACTAGAATAAGATTGCTATGCATAAGATAAAATAGGAGAGGTGAAGGTGGAAGCACCCCCCACCACCCCTTCGAGACAAATTTGCCCCCCCCCCCCTTCCCTTTTTTCAAAGTTATATAAGAGTATTGTTTTATCAATAAGCTATTTTGGTAAAGAATTGTTTATCTAAGGTACACCGGGGCAAGTTGAAACGGGTGGGGCATGGACTGGAATTACCCATTTTTTACTAATATCAATTAACCGTGTAGTCCCAACAACAACATCATTTTAAAGTTCAGACAATAACGTTTCCAACGGTTGATTAAATACCAACTCTGATATCTGTGGCGCAATGAGTTTCCATCACAGAGGGCCAACATTTTGGGAATCTAGGTTTGAACTATCTGGCTATCAAATGGTATAATACACGTCATTCAAAGCAAGTAAATTTTTCGATTTTTGGCCACCACTTTCCCCATAGTGCAGTGTTCCGATCATCCCTGGATTCAGATAATCATCAAAAATACACACACCGAGAACAAAAAGTTTCGCAAGGATTGCCGTTCTTTGCGGAATTCCTGGAAACAACTTTCCCAAGCCGATGAGAAAACAAAAAATCTCGTTACAATGCACCTGAATAGACCTGATAGTGATAATTTTTAAAAACAGTTTGCGTATTCTTCCTTGTAAATTTTTGTCGTTTAGTTTTCTTGAGATCTTTTATGAATCTTTTGTAAACTTGTTTATGATTTCATTATTATCACCATCATTTCTTATACTAGTATATATGTATAAGTATACTGTAATATTATGAAGATTCTCGCTTTAGAAAACTTTTATGGCAATTTACGTATTATTGGTGACTTCTTTACAATTCCGGGTAAACTTCCGTTAGCCTAACGATTGAGGCTTGGAATTTCCTATCCGACGACATGTAACTAGATTCCCGATCTTACTGAATATTCAATATAATACAAGGATTTGTTCAGGAATTCGTCTAGAGATTCCACCATAGTTTCTTTTTAGATGATTATCCACGGATTCCTTCAGAAATTTTTTCATGAATTTCTTCATCAATTCCACCCTCTAGAGGATCATCCAGGAATATCACAAAAAGTTTTTCTAGGAAACCATTCATGTTAAAGAATGAATTGAATGAATTATGAATTATTTCAGAACTTTTTTCGGTGATTCTTTCAGAAAATCATCCACGGATTCCAGACATACAGTGATTTTTTTTCTAGAGATACAAATATTTCTTCTTAAAACCTTCCAAATGTTCTTACAGAAATATTTTTCAGCGTTGCCTTAAGATAATTTACCAGCGAAATGTAAAGAAATATCTTCCAATTTCCCTTATGAAATTCTTCCAGAGATTTCATTAAAAAATTCTCCATTAATTTCCTAAAAAAATTCTATTGAGAATTTTCTATGATTTTTTTTTCTAAAATTGCTAAAAATATTGATGAGCGTTAAAAAGCGTCACGAAAAATTTGTCCATTTTGAAACCCTCGTCTCCTTATGGCAAACGTTTTATATGGGGCCTCTGAAATTCTTTCAGAAATGCGTTGGCTCCTTCAAAAATTCATTCATAAGTTTTTCCAAGTATTCCTCCAGAGATTCCTTCAAGAGTTCCTACGTGTATGCCTTCATTAAATTTTCTCGGAAATTCTTTCAGGATTTGTTCCAAAGATGCCTTTGGGATTTTTTTCTGAAAATCTTCTCTTCAAACTACTACAGAAGTTCCTTTGGCAATTTGTCATGAGATTTTTCTATTATACTTTAAAGAAACTAAGTTTTTCTCTAGACATTCTTCCAGAATTTCCCCAGCGTTTCTCAGGAAACTCGTTCAAAAAATCCATGAATTTTGATGAGGGGTTCCTCCACGTTTCCTTTCTTTTGCTTCTTGAGGAATTCCTCCAGATATATTTCCAGAGACTTCTTCAGTAGCTTAAGGATTTTTTCATGAATGTCAGTACGGAATGTCATCAGAAATTTGTCCATGAGCTTTTTCAAAAGTTCTTCAGCGATTCTTCAAGAAATTTTTCCAATGCCACCTTCTGGAATTCCTTGGAAAATTTTGTCAGTGGTTTCTAGAAGGCTTTTTTGTAATGCTGCTCTTGCGGTCCTTTAGAAATATCTCCTGGGATTCCTTCTGAGATTCCTCTAGGCATTCTTTCAGATACTCCTTCATAGATTTTACAGAGTACATTCTTCATGAAATAACATTTTTTTTTTCAAGGAATCCCTGAAAGAATTTCTAAAGATATTCCTGGAGATACTTCCGGAAATTCCATGATTTTTTTTTTGAATATTTCCTGATTGAACTCATGCACAAAATTATCCGAAGCAATTTATTAAAATGGAAGAGTTTCTGCAGGAATCTCTAGCGAATACCCGGAGGAACTCCTAGAGATGGCTCTGGAGCAAGACCTGGACCTCCTTGAGGTAGCTCTGGAGGAATTCCTAGATGTTATGAAAAACTTTTGGAGGAATTTAAGTAAAAATTTCTATGAGGAGTTTCTGAAAAAAATCACTGAGGATATTTCTAAAGAACACTTTTGAGGAATTTCTGAAGTAATCCCAGAAAAAAAATCTGAAAGAATCCTTGAAATAATGTCTTTAGGAATCCGAGTAGAAACTGCAGACACAGGTATTGACGGAGTACTTAAATAAATCATAAAATACATTTCTGAAGGAATTCTTGGAAGATGTTCTGAAGCTACCGTGGGAGAACTGTTGGAGATACTTTTGGAGGAGTAATTTTTTGTAAAATGTCTGGGGGTATAAGTGAAAAAAAAACTTCTGGAAACATTTTCTGAAATCATCGCTAGAGCAATTTTCGGAGGAAACCTAGCAGAAATTTGAACCAATCTGGAAGAATTATTGAAGGAATCACTAAAACATATTACTAAAGATAATGAACTTTTCGAAGGCATCTCTTAAGAAATGTCAGGAAATCTTGGGAATGCTCTGCAGTTATCCCGCAAAGAATGTCTAAAGATATTCCTGGAGAAACGCCAAGAAATAATTCCAGAAGTGATTTCTGAAAGAATCCCCAAAATAATTTCTGTATATATTCCAGGAGGGCCCCGGAACGCATGCAACTTTGTGAACCTTGAAAATCATTATAAGTTACCTGGAGAAGGTCTGCAATGAATCTCTCAAAAATGTATAGAAGCATTATTATAGTAGTGATAGTTTTTTTTGAAACCCATTATTTTCTTACTCACAAAAAAAAACAAAATTTAACGATGTTTTAATGAACTCAACATATACATGAAAAAGTGAGTTCGAAAACGCGAAGGAAAAAAAAATACTGTAGAGCGGATTTTTTTTCGACTTTCCATACAAGGTTGATGATTTGAAATCGATTTTTGTTCTATTTTTAAGCAAAGTCGCCCACTTCATTCATCCCATTCTCCGTAGTCAACGCTCCGATTGAGCTGAATTTTTCATCGTAACTCACTCTACATATGACATATCATATGAACGTTGAGGAAGAATTTTTTAATTGTTTTTTTTTTTCTTGCTGAAAAAAAAAATATCTTCATATGTTTTTGGAAATTTTTCTAAAATTTAACCCTCGAGCGATCGCGCTGTTGTATTTTGTACAACACACGTTCAAAAAATCTCGGTTTTTTGTACTCAGCATTAGCGTGGTGCTGACGCAGGTAGTCAAACGCGCGAGTTACGGAAGGTTAAGGAGATCGTCCCTTAAACTAGCGAATATCTTGAATTTCATCAATCTGACGTAAAACCTGCATTGAGAAGATTAAAAGGTATTATATTCAGCACTTAATTTATGGAGAAAGATTAAAAATTAGTTGAAAAAAACGCAAGATGCTTGAATTTTAGTTTTTGTTGCGCAGAAGTCACTATGACATACTTCTAACAAATTAATACTTACTTGCTAGAAGTAAGTCACAGTGACTTCTGCGCAACAAAAACCTGTGCTGCCGTGACTCTTCTATGACAAGTGAGTTACTTGAGTTGTTAAACTCGATATTGAGTGAAACTCAAAAACTGTTCTACTTAAAATTTTTTGTAGCACGGTGTCGAAATCAGCACTAAATTATGCTTTAAAAACTTTGGTCGATGACAGAGACTTTCGTTTTATTTTGTAAACAAGTGTTATTAGCCGTGCTGAAAAATTCATTTCGTCATATCTAAATTCAATCACCTACAGCTCATTTAAGAAGCTGAACCTGTTAATATGGTATATGAAAAAATGAGCGGCTAGGCCACTTCTGCAGGAAAGTCACGAAAAACCGCTGAATTAGGGAAGGACAAATCTCCGGGTATTATATGAGCAAACAAAATGAAATTATTTACTTATACAGTGCATATACCTATCATTCCAAGAGATGATGATCACTAAGCACAAACAGTGAATGAATATGTCTGCAGTAAAGCTAGGAAGAACAGCTTTTGAATAAAAGAAGGCAAAATGTCTGATAGAAATATAAGCAACTAAAGAGTCAATAATTATTTCAGTAACAAAACTTAAAGGAAAAAATCCTAAACAAAAAATCTAACTAAATTGCCATCAAATACTACATCAACACAACTTGAATGAACAGCATATAAATGAAAGAAGGAAACAATTCCTATGGAAATGTTAGTGGCTGAAATGCATATGATTTCGTTAACAGCACTACTTATAATTTTCTCTCAATCACGGAAACAAATCTGATCCTATTTTTATGATTCACAAATCATAAAACATAAATATTTGTCATTTTATGAAATCATGATCAAAAATCATAGTTTCATAAACTGAGCAACTAATATCATGATTCGTTGCAACCATTTTTATGAGCACGAACTCATGAAAATTTTCAAGCGTTACGCGCACTCCGCACACCTGTCAAAACGTAGTCATTCAGTGTGGGGTATCGCTGGCGAATGGTGACAAAATGTAAAAATCCATTATTGTGGGAATATAGATTTGAATAATTATTATATTGTTACTTTTTTGGGTTCTTAGTGGTCTAGCGGGGAATCGTGAAAACATTCTCCCAAAGAAACTGTAAGTAAAAAAGTGCAGAAAATGTTATCTTACGTTTTCTTCTGCACTCATTCCTTAAGTCGATTACACGCCATCGTTCTCGTTTCAGCTCCGTCCAATTCTGTTCCGGCTTCCTTTGGTCGACTTCCTCCCCATTCCGACTACATTTTTCCGTTCTTTTCGACTGCATAAACGGCGCAGGCACCGTCCCGACAGCGTCCGGTTCAATTATTGTTCCGGCTCCGTCTAACGACACGTGAGTAAAAAAACTCTTGAAAATGACTTCTAATTGAGAGTGAAAAAATGATTTCTAAGTAACATTCGATTGCACGTCATCGTTCTCATTCTAGCTAAATCGGCTGCGGCTTTTAACCCCCGCCCGGATCCGTCCAATGCCGCAGCACCGTCCCGACCGCATCCTTCTGTTCTCGTTTAGGCAGTGTCCGATTCCTGTGCCGGCTCCGTTTAACGACACCGACTCTGATCCAACTGCATACAGCCGGGCCTCTTCATAATTCGCCCCGTATCTATTGGATCCCGTTCCAACTCGGTCAAACAACAGAATAACACCGACCCTGTTCTGACTCCAAAAATTGTTTTAAATAAATGATACATCAACAAGAAAATCTATCAGATTCATAAGCGATGCACACCCGAAACCATGATTCGAAATCTCCAAAACATGATTTACTTTCATGATCCTAGAAAATCTGTCATATTCATAAGCGATGCGCACCCGGAACCATGATTCGAAATCTCAATAACATGATTTAGATCGTAGAAAATCTGTCAGATTTATAAGCGATGCGCATCCGAAACCATGATTCAAAATCTCAAAAATATATTTAGCTTTATGATTTTAGGAAACAAGTAACGCATTGGTAGCGTTACGAGACAATGGATCATACTATCATGATCATAAATCATGGTGTATTTTTATAAAACGAAAATGTACTAGGCTCATAAAATCATGAGCCGTTTTTATGATTTTTGGGAGCAGAGTTTTACCCGTGATGAGTAACAACAAAGACTCATCAATTGTTTTATTCTTATAAGTGAGACACACCAGCTGGTAACTTAGTCTACTAAAATTTTTGTTCCTTCGACCTTTTGTCTTATTCGACCTTTTGTCCATTCGATCATTTGTACCATTCGACCTTTTGTCCCATTCGACCTTTTGTCCATTCGACCTTTTGTCCTTCGACCTTTTGTCCTTCAACCTTCTGTCCTAAAGCCCATCAGCCAATTATGGCATCGAAAGGCACGTTGTCAAAGGCTGCCAATTGGTCAGCGATATCTAAGAAAACACCCAAACAAGATTGCTTTTGAGCGAATGCTTTCTCGTTATCGTAAACAACCTTGTGTAAAAGAGTCACAGTGAACTTACCAGATTGGTAGGCATGTTGGTTCACATGAAGAGGCACGTTGGCTAGATGAACATCACGGATGTGATAATTCACAATGCGTTCTAAGCATTTCAGAAGAAAAGAGGTCAAACTGATAGGTCTGAAACTTTTTGCTTCTCCATACGACGCACGACCCACTTTCAGAATAAATTTCACAGTAATATCCCGCCAAGATTTGAGAATATACCCAGTAGCAAAACTGCAAACAAGTATTTTTTTCAAAACATGTTTGAAGTATTCAAATCCCTTCTGAAGCAAAATAGGATAAATCCCATCTCCCATCCCATCCCATCCCATGCTCCGAGCCGAAGCCAGGGAATCATAACTACAAGAAAAGACACCAGGTTCATCCGAAGATGTAATATCTACACATCCAGGGAAGTGTGTGGTGAATATGCATTCCAGAACTTCCTCATCAGAGGAAGTCAGATCGCCATTTGGCAAACGAAGTTCATTCACTCGGAAATCCTTAGATTTCGCAAGGATTTTGTTTATCCGACTGACTTCACTCAAACTGGAAACATTTGTACAAAGGTTGTTCCAATTGGATCGTTCAGCAGACCGGAGAGCTTTCCTGTAGGCCTTGCGAGCCGACCTGGAAGCCGCCGAACCACCCGAACGTCGCCTGTTCCAACTCTTTCTACATTGTTTCCTGAGTTTCACCAGTTCCACCAAGGGGTTCCTCTTGTGATCTTCACAGACCGTAGAGGGCATGCTTCTTCAAAAGCTACCATGATGAAGGTCGTTGTAGTGTCAACGGCATCATCTAAATCACTTGGAGTGTCAATGGACGGTGAGTATCCATGAAATTTGGCCACAACCAAATCAATTAAAAGATCCCAGTTTGTTGACCGGGGTTTCCTGAAACGCAATGTTTGCGAAGTAACATTTAAATGTTCAAAAAAGATGTAGCGATGGTCAGATAAAGATTCTTCATCTGACACATGCCAATTGGTCAGCTCGTGACTAATTCTACTAGAGCAAAGCGTTATGTCTAACACTTTCTCTCTAGCAGATACCATGAAGGTTGGGCGGTTGCCTATGCTAAGAAATGCAAGATCTGTACTACTTAGTTACTCCATCAAACTGGAGCCTCTCAAGTTAATGTCTGAGCTGCCCCAGATGACGTGGTGAGTATTAGCATCACTGCCAACAATTGGCGGAAGACCTTTTGAAGTACAGTATGCGATGACTTGTTTGAATGCATTCGTAGAGGATGGTTTATCATGTGGAAAATAAACCGAACAATTGACATATTTCCTGTTGAGGTTTCCAACAGATACATCAATTTTGATAGCACATACATCTCTGGCGGTTAGTTCAGATATGAGTGTAGCAACTATTGTGTTGTTGACAAGCACACAGGCTCGAGGCATGACACGTGAGTTTGCCACTTGGGCTATACCATTTTTCATAAGTCTGCAAAGATCGTTGCTGTTCTTTTATGCTGAAGATTGATCTGAGCTATCCTAACCGTAGCCACTACCCAAACTAGGTAAGAATAAACTCTTCACAATAACTGCATCAATAAACCCAGATCGGTATCGACTAGAAAACGCCAAAGGCGAGGATACGCAGAATACACTGATTAAATCGCATAATGCGAAACCATATAGGTGAAAATTTAAACTAATTAATTAACAACATCTTTATAATCACGCCTTTATTTAGCCTCAAGTGAGACTAAAGAATTACAGCTGATTGTCTCGGAGAAACACAAGGTCCATGGCACCATTGCTCCGGATAGCGCAGTAAGGGCAACATACTGTGGAGGGCGGCCTGGTACTCCACAGGCTCCGTTAGCGGTTAGATTTTTATTAGACCCCCCCTAGCCATTCATTCCTAAGCACGGTAAGCATAAAGCCGCATCACACCATGGATTAGGGGTCACCTGTTGGTGGATTCTTACCACCGGAACAGGCGGTCCGTAGTGTTATTCTTAGCCAATTGAGACAGTCGCTACCGACACAGCTATATAAGCTGATCGAGAAAAGAAGTTAATATTCATGATCAACTTCATACGAGCTCGAGCAGCCAGCTTTAGCCACAGCCTTGAACACTTTCGGAAGGGTAATGGCTGGTTAAAAGTGAATTTACGCATGTACACATTTAAAATAAAGTACCGTATTCAACTGTTCTATTTTCGATAAAAGTTCAGATTACCGAATGTTCAGCAACATATAACCGAAGTTCGTCAAAAAATTACCGAACGTTCGGTAAACTCTACTGAATCATCGGTAATGTTTACCAAACGTTCGGAAAAAAATAGCCGAACTTCGGTAAAACTGTGCTGAACTTCGGTAATCCGTACTTTTACCGAAAATAGAACAGCCGAACAAGTGATTCTGAAATAAGTATGATAATTATTATTATTATTAATTTTATTTGTGAGATTATAAGCCCGTGGTTGGTTCATCTCAGGTGATTGGTAAGAACCAGATGGGCACCTCGAAATTGTCAGAGTTATGATTACAGAGTTTAGTGTATAGTGGATAATTTTGGATTAAGGAAAAGAAGTGGGTGCACAGTGGGGTTACAATAATGAACAATTGACTACTGGAACGTTGGTAGTATCTATCAATTCAATCAGGCTGTTCTCAAAATAATTTTTTAACACTATCATTCACAATGTATGTTTTATTCCACAAAATTTAGACTATAATATCGAACATGCGGCGCTATAAATATGGTTATGTACAAGTCGAAACGGGACTCTGAGTATTATTCTTCTGAAGTGAATCTTACGCCCTAGCACTTACAAATATATCACCTAATTTCGCGATCTCGACCTCAAACCCATCCCGATCACGACTCGCCGCCCCAGAACCACTTGAAATCGAACCCTTTCAGGCCGGCTTGTTTTTCCGTTTCCTCCCGTGGCGTTTCCTCCGGGCTGACCTTTTCGAACTTGATGTGCGGCTGGAAGCCAAATTCGTTCGCCTTGTAGGTGACACCCCGCCGGATGCCATCCCGTCCAACGGCAAAGTATCCACCTTCTTTGTTACCCTGGCGGTCTCCCTGCTCGTGGTGGCCGTGGTAACCGACGGTGTAGTTGAACCGGTACAGCAGCCCGTTCAGAATGTGCTGGATCATCATGTTGGCAGTGTTGATGTGATCGAGTTTGTCTTTGGGGGCGGTGGGTGATCCACCACTTGCGGAATGTGGTGATGGCTTGGAGGAGGGTTGTTTCGAGTTGGAAGCTTCGTTGGGGTTTACACCGGCGCTGTTGGAGGATGGTGGCTCTAGTGGCTGAGATGACGGTATTCTGCTGGGCGGTTGCATACTTTCGGGTGATTGAGGTTTTGTCGACTCTTTCGAACTGGGTGCTTTCGATGAAGGTTGCTGCTTATCGACGAGCTTTTGCGGTGTTTCCTCTGGGGAGGATTTGGGGTAGTCGCTGGGGGTGGTTGTGATCGGTTTGCCGGTCGTTGTTACACTTTCGATTTCGTTTTTGTTGACTATTTTGAACGGAGGTACATACAGGGTGCTGGTTTCTGGCAGTGTTGGTTCCGTTGAGGGTTTCATAGTAGTCGTTTCCGGAATTTTGCATCCTGAGCAGGCGGCATATCCGGCTGGTTTTGGGGCTGGTTCCGTTTTGGCAGTGGTGATTATTCGGAATGGTTGCGGGGTTGTCGATGTGGTCGTTGTTGTAATGGGGGTTGTTGTAGGAGCACTAGTTGTTGTAGGGGGAGCTGTCGGTCCCAGCTTGTAGTTTTTCATGCTAACAATTTTGAAGTTGCCGTTCTCGTCGGTGGCGTAAACTGTTACATGATAAACGTTGTCCGCTGTGATGAAACCGAATTCTCCCATGATGATACCGTTTATGTCTAAAAGAAAAAATAGAGGAAAAATTATAAAAAAATCTTCATATTCAAAACATTTTTTTGTGGATCAAAGCCAAAAACTAATCGAAACTCGGTGTTTCATACAATATTTTGAACACAAAGAGGACAACATTATGAAGTAATTTTGGTCTCTGACTGTACGATCAAAAAAGCACTTTAATTAAAGTTCATCATTGTAGTGAAGACGAGGCAAATAGTAAATGAGTAAAATCGAATCACCTTTACGTAGCTTACGTTGAGTGTGTATTGATGACAGATACTGCAATGAACTCAAGGGAAGAAAAAGAAGCGAACGGATCGAGATAAATTTCCCTTCAGTTATATGACGAGTGTTACGAAGAACGATCGACGTAGAATTGGAATTTTGTTTTTGTTTATAATAATAGTAGATTTTGAATACGACAATCATGACTCTATATTATAGGTCTCTGGTTGAATGATTGTTGGCCGAGGCGGAAAACCCACGATTGTGTGACGTTTGTCTATAAAACCATTCCCCGGTAATCCTTTTGCCGCCAGTATTGCATTTGCCAGAAAACAGGTAAACAGAATCCCCATAAAACTATAAGTCAGAGAATGTATAGTTAAGCAGAAAGTGCCATTCCACAAAATGTAGTCACTTGTGTGCAATTTTAATGGAGTAATGTGTTAATTATAGTTGTATATTTGTGCATACAAACTCGCCTGTCAAAAAGAATCACTACCAAAAACATGTTTCAATCGAATTTATATAACAATAAATAATAGTTGTCTAAAAAAAGGCATTAGAGGGTTAACCCTCGAGCAGTCGCGTTTTTGACCAGACCACTCTCAGTGACACCACACTCACGCTGTGCACTACAAGTGGGCTAATATTGTAAACAACATGTGACCAAGGATGCTTGATGTTAAGCTAGATTGACCGCTCGCAGTTGCTACTACACGGAAAAACGAAAGTACCCAAAAGTGAGTTCATTCCACCCAACTTCGAGGTTGCGTGCGGGAAGCCAATTTTGAGTTGCTGGAGTCGATGTTGAGGTAGGTAGTTTGCATTTAGGCGTATACGGCCAAAGTACCTTAAGCCAAGGTTCTTTTTACTCAACCGTCAGTTAAAATTACTCAACTTTCGGTACTGTGCCACTTTCTCAATTTTGGCTTCCCTCATCGAACTCTCAGAGTTGGGTTGTTTTGCTTTTCACTTTCTGACAACAATAAAGAGAGCGAATGAAACAGGATGCAAAAAAGAACTCAAAAGTGAGTTTAAAAATACTCAAATTTGGGGTATCTTGTTTTTCAGTGTACAGTATCATCAGAACAGCTACACTCTCACAAGAAATCAATGAGATAGCTGTTTTGGACTAACAGTCATCTTCAGTGTGTGGTGGTCTTGTATTTTTAGGCAACAATAATGACGCCTGCTGCGTCAGGTTACAGGGTCAATTTAGGGAAGGGGAGGATAGTGATGATTGCAATCGCTTGTTGCCAATAGGCCGTTGAGTCCTCTGTCCTTGGGTTTGTTCAAATATTACGTAACACCATAGGGGGAGGGACGGGGTCTAGCACTGTGTTATGCTTCATAGAAAATTAAAAAAAAAATCATACAAAAAAAGAGAGGGAAACGGTCTATTTTTTCAATCCGTTCTTGGTTCTAGCAATCGCTACGAGCATACGAATATACGTGAAATGTAGAAGAGTAGTAGATAGAAAGATACAATCATATCGTATAAGGTGCTACGGTCGAGGAAAACCTAAACAGATAAGAATCAGTTTAAATTACAATTTTAAATGCGTTTTGATACAATCAAATATTTTATTTTCATTTGTTGCTTTTTCACTAAACGAAGTCGATGCGATGTTCTTTGAATATTCAAGTTATCAAGTCAAAATTCAAACGTCTAATCGAAATTGTTTTTTTTTTCAAATATCAATAACTTGTTTGATTTTCATGTCTATGATCTTCTTTTGTATCCCATAGACTAAAAAGAAAATGTACCACATATTCCAGAACCACTTGTAATAGTCCGCCCCAGAAACCACGCTTGTTTCGTCCAATTTCCAAGCTGGTAATGTACTTCCTTACACGTTCCACCAATTCGCAGTCCTCCGATATTTGTCCAGTTGTACGGTACGTCTCCAAAACAGCGATGATATCCTGCTGTAAATCAACCGGAATGTACTGCAGCGACCACTCGAGAATGTGATAATGTATGTGTTCTTTCAAAGCATCCGACAAGGTTCCATCTCCTTCGGTTTCAAGTTCATAGGCCACCTGCTGACGTATCGTTTCCGGTACAGATGCTGCAATCAGCTCTACGATTACCTCCAGAGATGCTTCCGGTTGCGGTTGATCCGTTGCGGCGTAGATGTTTTTCAAAAACTGGGCACTCTGTTGGTGTATGGCTATGTCCACATCGCTGACGTTGTTGTCTGTGGAGATACCAGCAGCTACGGCAACGATCGAAGCCAGAGTGGTCACAACTATTTCGTAGAGTTTCATTCTGCTTAGCGTTAGTTTTTGGTCTTTATTAAAGAGGTTCTCAGCCGGACGCTGGTTCACCTCTCCCTTTGCGTTATTGTTCTAAACCAGTATAAAGTAGTTTAGAATGTCCACGTGATTATAAATTTGGCTGTTTGAAAATGTTCAATAAGTGGTGAACCGTAGTATTTTTCAATAACTCATCATAATTATAGACTAGATTGTACCTGAATATTTGAAGGAATATTTGAGGGCAGCTTATATAGGCTCTGTGAAAAGTGACTACACTGCTGCTCTGTATACTGTGGAATAAACCCTGTTCAGTACGCTGCATATTTATGAATGAGAACTTTAACGACACTTATGACTATTTAACGAGCATGCTCTTAGTTATAAAAGAGTAAGTAATCTTTGAAGAAGTCCACAATAAATCATCTTCTAAGAATAATCATTATTTAAAACTGACATGTATTCGCATATTGCTTTTCGATTTCACGTTTTTTTTTATTTAAGTTTAGTGCGGCTAGACGAGTTCTACATGAAAGTAAATGCATTGAAGGGTGTGTCAAGTTCATGTAGAGTAATGCGGGGCAAAAGTTCGCACCTAACAATCATTATCAAACAACCATTAAACAAAAAGAAAATAATATCGTTTTTCCTCGTTAAAGGAGTCCCTATCATGTCACCTTCAAAACGTACTACTAGATTTTTTCACGTTACTTTTGTAGTTCTAGTAATAAAAAAATTAATACAAGTACTCAAATGCGAACTTTTGCCCCATACTGGGGGCAAAAGTTCGCATTGTGCGGGGCAAAAGTTCGCACATTGTGAAGGATAATTAATTGGTGAGTAGTTCATTTATTTCATGAAGTTGTAGATTAATTATATTTGTACGTGTTTGTTACACAAAATACTATTGAACGGGACCGTAATTTTAATCTAACCTTCGTCAGTATGGTGATGTATTATAAGTATGAATTTACAGACTAAGCTATGAAAGAACCCAAAAAAAAGTAGAATAACACCATACTCCAAAAAACTTTCAAAGGATGACACTAGTATGGTGAAAAAATGTTCCAAAATGTTTTTTCTGCCATATTTCATTTTTTTTTTGTTTTTAATAGGCGAATACACTGATTGCCTTATAATCGATCTTCTTCCAAAAATAAGTTCAAACCCTCAGTCAGAACGATTTGAGGATGCTGCATACTACACATATTATCATTATAGAGTAGTTTCTATACGAAATCGTCTTTGTTTCAAATATTTTGTAACTATAATGATGCTCTAGATTCAGAAATATAGTGCGAACTTTTGCCCCACAGCTACTGCGAACTTTTGCCCCACTGTCGAGGCTTTAACAATGTTCTTTCCTACAAGAAGCACTGGAAGATTTTTGTTTATTCGAGTGCACCTCTCGAATTACTATGCAATGACGATTCTTCGACAAAAAGAGGTTATGTAGTTCTTCTACTTTCACTCATTACAAATTCTTATTCCAAAAGGTCCAAAAATTACATCAAAACAGCTAAAAACACACTTTTTTGCATAAATCTGCTACTGCATAATGAAATCGTTCCAATTTTTATTGACGAGCATCTGGCCAGATAATGAGTCGAACCCATACAAGTTTGCGCAGAGAAAGACCCACTGCGAACTTTTGCCCCGCATTACTCGACGAGGCGCCTCTCAGCCTTTTCTCGAAAATGCACAAAACCCCTCCCTTGCCGTCTTTTCTGTGCACGTGCTCACATGGATTTTTTTAGAAACTACTCCACGATTTCGATCTTAAAATCCTTATAGAAACTCTTATTCCTATTTCTTTTTTTCAGATATTGTTCCAGTGATTCCTTAAGAAATTTGTCTAGGGATTCTTTCACAGATGTTCCTTCTTAAAAATCTTTTAGATAGATTTCAAACCTTCATTGGTAAAATTTTGAGCGAGATCGAATAAATTTTCTGAAAGTTATAGAACTTTTAGTAAAATTTATAAAATTTTTGAATACATTTTAAAAACATTATATCACAACTTTTTCAACATTTTTCGTGTTACAGCTTACACCTAAGGCTTTCATACGCAGCTTCGTTTAAGGTTTTATATTCGCTACAAAGAATATGAAAAATCTGTATATGTTCAGAGTGTCATTTGGAAATTTATCATATTTTGATCAATAAAAGTGCCAAGTGTTTTCAACTTTTTTAAACTCTCTTAATGATATGTTTTTATACAGGACCTACTAAACTACATATGATGAGTAGGTCCTACAGATTTTTCGTTCAGTCAATGCACTTTTATTGGTGGAAAACGTTTGGCAGATTATATGTGCAAAATATGGTAAATTTTAAAACATCGTCAACTACATACGCACATTTTTTATATTTTTTCTAGTGAATATAAAACCCCAAACATGGCTGCATATGAAAGCCTTAGGTCTAAGATGTAACACAAAAAAAAAGGAAAAAAATTCATTGAGTACATATTGCGATATAATGTTTTAAAAATGTGTTCAAAAGTCTTATAAGTTTTGTAAGTCTTATAAGTTCTATAACTTTCAGAAAACTTATTCGATCTCGCTCAAAATTTTACTAATGGAGCTTTAATATATGATTCATGATTGGTCAAAATTTCAGCGTTTTTGATTGACGCATAAAAAGTTATTAATGAAAAACTATTTTGACAAACACTTTGCTGTACGGACAATTGTTTGATACACTGTATATAGAATGAGAGGTTCAAGCTGACACTTCAGGGGAGTCTGCCTTCCTGGTCACGGAGCTCCTCAGTGTTTCTTTCAGAAATTTCTGCTGGGTTTCCTTCTGAGATTCCTTTGAAGTGTTTTTATTTTCTCCAGAGACATCTTCAGAAATTTCACCAAGGGATTTTTTAAAGTTCTTCCAAGGAGTTGTTTAGAAGTTCTTATAAAAATTTCTACAGGGATAACTTCGGAAACTCTTTGGGGGTGGAAGCTCAGGTAAAATATTATCTCCTGGGCGCCCATTAAAAACACCACCCCCGGCGAAGACTGGCACTTGAGCCTAGCTATTTAGCACTGTAGTTGGAGGAAATGCCAATGCAGAACCCGTAGCTTCTGGGAAGGTAAGCCAAGCTTCCTGGGTTAGTGGGTTGGTGTCAGGCCCTGCGAGCCAGCCGTAAAAAAGACTTGCACCGTAAAATCAACAAGAGAAGAATGCGAACCGATACCAATGCGACGACCACAGCGACGAAAAGGGACTTGCGATTGGAAGCTCGGTACGTGGAACGGCAGATCTCTCAACTTCATCGGGAGCACCCACATACTCGCCGATATACTGAAGGACCGCTGGTTCGGAATCGTAGCGCTGCAGCAGGTGTGATGAACAGGATCTATGGTGCCGACGTTTAGAGGTAATCATACCATCTACCAGAGTTGCGGCAACACAAGTGAGCTGGGAACAGCTTTTATAGTGATGGGCGACATGCAGAGGCGCGTGATCGGTTGGTGGCCGATCGACGAAAGAATGTGCAGGTTGAGGATCAAGGGCCGATTCTTCAACATCAGCATAATAAACGTGCACAGCCCTCACTCCGGAAGTACTGATGATGACAAAGACGCATTTTACGCGCAGCTCGAACGCGAGTACGACCGCTGCGCAAACCACGACGTCAAAATCATCATAGGGGATCTAAACGCTCAGGTAGGCCAGGAGGAGGAATTCAGACCGACAATTGGAAAGTTCAGCGCCCACAAGCTGACGAGAGAAAATGGCCTACGCCTCATCGATTTCGCCGCCTCCAAGAACACGGCCATTCGTAGCACCTTCTTCCAGCACAGCCTCCCGTATCGTTACACCTGGAGATCACCACAACATACGAAATTGCAAATCGACCACGTTCTGATTGATGGACGGCACTTCTCCGACATTATCGACGTCAGGACCTATCGTGGCGCTAATATCGACTCTGATCACTACCTGGTGATGGTTAAACTGCGCCCAAAACTCTCCGTTATTAACAATGTACAGTACCGGCGGCCGCCCCGGTACGATCTAGAGCGTCTGAAGCAACCGGATGTCGCCACCGCATACGCGCAGAACCTCGAGGCAGCGTTGCCGGACAAGGGTGTGCTCGATGTGGCCCCGCTAGAGGACTGCTGGAGTACAGTCAAAGCAGCCATCAACAACGCAGCCGAGAGCACTATCGGGTACGTAGAACGGAGTCGACGAAACGATTGGTTCGACGAGGAGTGCAGAGCGTGTCTGGGGGAGAAGGACGCAGCGCGGGCGGTAAAGCTGCAGCATGGAACCCGACAGAATGTGGAGCGATACAGACAGAAGTGGAAGCAGCAGACCGTCTCTTCCGGGAGAAAAAGCGCCGCCTGGAAGAAGTAGAGTGCGAGGAAATGGAACTGCTGTGCCGTTCACAAGAAACACGTAAGTTCTACCAGAAGTTCAACGCATCCCGCAAAGGCTACGTGCCGCAAGCCGAAATCTGCAGGGATAAGGACGGGTGCCTCCTGACGGACAAACGTGAGGTGATCGAAAGGTGGAAGCAGCACTTCGACGAGCACCTGAATGGCGAAGAGAATGTAGGCACGGAGGACCAAGGCAGCGGAGGAAATGACTATGTTGGCGCAGCAGAGGACGGAAACGAACCAACTCCTACGCTGAGGGAAGTTAAGGATGCCATCCACCAGGCCCGTGCACAGAAGTGGCACCAAGGGAGGGGTTTTTCCCAATTTCGGCAAAAGGCGGAGGGGCGCCTAGTGTATGGAGCGTTGGTAATGGGAGGGGTTTAATACCCAACCCCCCCCTCTTAAGCACGGGCTTGCCATCCACCAGCTCAAAAACAACAAAGCGGCTGGTAAGGACGGTATCGCAGCAGAACTCATCAAGATGGGCCCGGAAAAGTTGGCCACCTGTCTGCACTAGTTAGTAGTCAAGATCTGGGAAACCGAACAGCTACCGGAGGAGTGGAAGGAAGGGATAATCTGTCCCATCCACAAGAAAGGCGACAAGCTGTGTGAGAACTTTCGAGCGATCACCATTTTGAATGCCGCCTACATAGTGCTATCCCAGATCATCTTCCGTCGTCTTTCACCTAAAGTAAATGAGTTCGTGGGAAGTGACCAAGCCGGTTTCATCGACGGCCGGTCGACAACGGACCAGATCTTCACCGTACGGCAAATCCTCCTGAAATACCCAACGCACCACCTGTTCATCGACTTCAAAGCGGCATACGATAGTATCGACCGCACAGAGCTATGGAAAATCATGGACGAGAACAGCTTTCCCGGGAAGCTTACCAGACTGATAAGAGCAACGATGGACGGTGTGCAGAACAGCGTAAGGATTTCGGGTTAACTATCCAGTTCATTCGAATCTCGACGGGGACTACGACAAGGTGATGGATTTTCCTGCTTACTATTCAACATCGCCCTAGAAGGTGTAACGCGACGAGCCGGGCTCAACAGCCGGGGTACGATCTTCACGAAATCCGGCCAATTTGTGTGTTTTGCGGATGACATGGATATTATTGCTACATTTGGAACGGTGGCAGAACTGTACACCCGCCTGAAATGCGAAGCAGCAAAGTTCGGACTGGTGGTGAATGCGGCTAAGACAAAGTACATGCTGGTAGGTGGGACTGAGCGAGACAGGACAAGCCTTGGCAGCAATGTTTCGATAGACGGGGATACTTTCGAGGTGGTAGAAGAATTCGTCTACCTTGGTTCCTTACTAACGGCTGACAATTGTGCTCATTCTGCGAATGGAGTGACGTGAGAAAAGTCGGAGTCGCATATCGAGGTGAGAAATCTCGACTCGAATGAGGTGACTCTCCATTTGATTTACACGGCGAGTCACTTCATTCGAGACGGTATTCCTCATCTCGATATACGACTCCGACTTTTCTCACGTCACTCCATTCGCAGAATGAGCACAAATAACGTGAGCCGTGAAATACGAAGGCGCATCATCAGTGGAAGTCGTGCCTACTATGGACTCGAGAAGAAACTGCGGTCAAAAAAGATTCACCTCCGCACCAAATGTACCATGTACAAGGCGTTAATAAGACCGGTGATTCTCTGTGGACACGAGACATGGACGATGCTCGAAGAGGACCTGCAAGCACTCGGAGTTTTCGAGCGACTAGTGCTAAGGACGATCTTCGGCGGCGTGCAGGAGAACGGTGTGTGGCGGCGAAGGATGAACCACGAGCTCGCTGCACTTTACGGCGAACCCAGCATCCAGAAAGTGGAAAATGTCGGAAGGATACGATGGGCAGGGCATGTTGCAAGAATGCCGGACAACAACCCTGCAAAGTTGGTGTTTGCTAACCATCCGGTTGGTACAAGAAGGCGTGGAGCGCAGAGAGCACGATAGGCGGACCAGGTGGAGCGTGATCTGGCGAGTGTTGGGCGAGACCGACGTTGGAGAGCTGCAGCTACAAATCGAGTATTATGGCGGCAAATTGTTGATTCAGTATTATCATGAATTAGATGTTAACTAAATAAATGAAAAATGAGGGTTAAGCGAAATCTGACGACCATCTTATAACTTTTGTCACAAGAGTCGGATCGCTTTGTAGTTTTCGACAAACTTTTTCAGCACATGCAATGCTATATATTACCATCATCGGTTGCGCTGCTGGTCACTTTTCTACCCTGTCCATGGGTAGAATGATGAGCACGAGGTTTTTGATGTGTGGCTCTTGTTCCTTCTCCAGTTTGATTGGGGATCCATTATGAGTTGCCGTTAGCCGATATCAAAGTTTTCGGGTCCATAAGAGCAAATGTTCAGAATAAAGTCTGTTGTCAGCTGCCCTCGGGGGGACGAGCAACTGAGGAAAAATTGCAAGTGTCGGGGCTGGGATCGAACCCATGACCATCCACTTAGGAAGTGGCCACACGACTACGCGGCGGGCCCCGGTAGTCCGTGACATTTACCTTAGATATTCGAAAACGAGCTGTACAGCAATTATTCTTTGGATTCCATTGAAAATTAAAATACTTTTTGGAAATCCTCCTAGAATTTTAATAATGACTAGCAGTCCGGCAAACGTCGTTCTGCCTGCCCACTCTGTTTTTTTGACATCCGGTTGCATGAAGAAATGCAGTTGAAACTGTTTCAATAGCATCTTTATTGTGCACGCTCGCGTCAGAATACCCATTTTTCATTGCTATCTCTGTTGCTCTTCAATAGGCTCCATTTAAAAATACCCATTTATGAGTTGGGCCGCCCAACTCATGCGAGCGTGTGTAGTGTGTACCTTGCCAAATAATTTGTAAAAATCTAGTTAAAATTTTAATTTATTTAGCGATTTCAATTATTAGAATAACAAATTTACACTTACAATTTTTCAGTTTTCTACTTTCTTCTCCTTTAGGTTTGTGCATTCTCATATACAATTAGCCCTGTAGAACTAAGTATATTTAACTAATTAGGAAAAAAATATTCAATTTTAAATGCTATCTATTACTCACTCTAGCTTTAAAGAAATTCAATTTTAACTAGATTTTTACAAATTATTTTGAAAGGTACACAATAAAGATGCTATTGAAACAGCGTAAATTTTCTTTCTTCGTTCAAGCTCCTATCACTCTGCTTCGTCATCAGTATTTGACACTCAACGCAGTGACATTCGACTCGTGTGGCAATTGACACTACCGCATACCCTATTGTATTTCCTGCTGGTAGCTCACCGAGGGGTACTCGTCGTCACAAATGCCCTTCAAAATGGAATTTCAGATTTTCCCGTTTTTCTTGCCTTCCCGGCCACTTTTTAAAAAAGACACGGACAACGTCTTCAGCTTTCGGCTGTACAGACTGTTTTGAACTTGAAATTAGACAACGGACAACGGAGCATGCACCAGTGGAAACGGGGAAGAAACTATTATCACGAAAAGTTTCAACGCCCGAAGCGGGAATCGAACCCTCACCCCATAGCATGGTGCGATTATAAGCTTGGTGACCCTAACCGCACGGCTACGAGGCTCCACAAATTTTCTAATTATTTTTTTGTACACACTTAATTTAGAATGCCAAATCTCGTCTTACGAATACCGAGTTTTGCACAGTCGAGAAGTCAGCTGAATGTTTTCATGAGATCTCAGCTTACAAATGCCGAGTATCAGTATGACACGCCTTGTTGCCAAGCAACCAACCATCTTGTTAGCTGAGTCTCGGTTAGAATCCATAAACCGAGTTTTGCACAGCCGAGCTCGTGAAATAAAACTGAGTGTGTACGAACACGTCAGAGCCCTGGCGGAATGCAACAGTGAAAGAATCATGTCGATCTGTTGACCCGTTCCCGAACCTATTCGTGACATACAAACTCCATTCCATTTTTATTTATATAGATTTCTGCAGGAATTGTTTGCTCAATATTTTTCTAGGAACTCCACCAAGAATTTACCGAGAAGTTTCTCCAGGAAGTTCGTAAAAATTTCCCTAATTTTTTTCGGATATTCCTCCATTCAAAGTACTTTCCAAGATTTCTACAGGGACTCTACTGAAGATTTCTTCACTATCAATGACCTTACATTCGAATGTATAGGTTCATGTACGTTCATAAAATAAGAGGTTCAAGCTGACACTTCCTGATAACTGAACTCCTCAGTGTTTCTTTCAGAAATTTCTGCTGGAATTCCTTCTGAAATTTCTTTGAAGAGTTATTTCATCTCTGGATACTTCTTCAGAAATGCAGGAATTTCTTCAGAAATTTTACCAAGAGATTTTTTAAAGTTCAGAGTTGTTCAGAAATTCTTATGAAAAACTCTACAGGGATTGCTTCGGAAATTCTTCCCGAGGGTTTGTCACGAATTCTGCAGACATTTGTACAAAATTTATTTTAGAAATTAATCTTGGAGGCCAAATATAAATAACGTTAAGTTTTTAGGGGTGAGGGGGGGGAGGGGGTTTCAGAACGTGACAACCCATACAAACAATAATGAGGGGGATGGGAATGGGAAAAAATAGGTACAAAACGCGAATAAACTCAATATCTCTGCTCGGAGTGGATGGATTCTAATGAATTTTTGACACAAACTGCAAAAATATCTACAGTTTCAAATAAGGAAGGTGTCATTCACCGCACGCTGCTGGGAATCATTGTATCGGGCCCGTTTTACCCCACTCTCTTTCCTTTTCACCTTTTTGGAAAAATCCTGGAGTGCAAAATAAATGATTTATTTGATTCGTGTTTGTGTAAAAACTTCCGTAATATCGAATGGAGCTGGTTTGGCTCACCGCACGGCCATAAAAATGGAATATCTTTAAATAACCCCGACATCCCCTATTTCTTTAAATTTTCACATGCTTCTTCTCTCGAAGTAGAATGTAATCCATAAGAGCTGGACCTACCCTATGTCAAATTTCCGATACTATGGAAGTTTTTACACAAATACGAGTTGAATAAGGCATTCATTTTGCACGCCAGGCGAAAATAGATGAGGACTTTCCTAAAAAGGTGTGAGAAAGAGAAAGCGGGGTAAAACGAGCTCAACACACTGACTTCCAGCATCGTGCGGCGAATGACACCCTCCTTATTTGAAACTATATAGACTTTTACAGTTTGTGTCAAAAAATCATTCGAATCCATCCACTCCGAGCAGAGATATTGAATTTATTCGCGTTTTATACTTATTTTTTCCCACTGTGCAACGTTGGCCTATTGCTTTACATGCACTAGAACCACTAGTTATCTATTTTTTTTTCTATATTTCTGCTGAAGTATTATCGCTATTTGTTCACCAATCTTACTTTTAAATTACATTTTCGGAGCCAAATTATCAAAAAACTATAAATAAATCACTTTAACCCTCTAATACCCAATCCCGCCTTTAGACGGGGTATAGTTTGAGCATTTTTGTAAATTTTGTTTCGTGGAAAATCAATTTATTTATATTTTTGGCCGATATTTAGGACTGTTCTGTATATCTTAAAATTGTTTTTGGTGTATTTTAAAGCGTATTTACATTTTTTTAAAATCATTGAAAAATTGATGTTTTAGTCATCTTTTAGAAGTCATTGTTTATTTTGTATTGAATCGCTACAATTAACATATTTAAAATTTTTCCCAAATCATTCTATCCTTGTTTAATAGTTTAAGAAAATCGAATACACTCTAAAATTATTTTCCTTAAAATCACACAGAAAATAAAATTTTCTGTGAAAAAAATTTAAAATAATAATATTTCAACAACAATCATAAAATCTAAAAATGTTTTCATCCCAAAAAATCCGTTCCCCAAATTGGCTTCCAGGAAAAATATAAAAGTGTGGGGATGTTCAAAAATAAAAATTAGAAAAATCAAAAACTGAAATTCACGAAATCGAGAATTAAAAAGAATCATCTTCCAAAACATGTTTAAATCGATTTTAGATGACGAAAAATGATGTTTGGATCAAAATCAAAAACTTGGGTATTAGAGGGTTAACTCAAGTTCTTTCTTAATTTAGTAACGAAAGTAACGCAACCCAATTATTGTGTTATTTGTTTAAAGTCACCGCACACAAAATCTTCTTCCTGATCGTTCTTCCTGGTTCTTACGGAAGAAATGTTGTTGACGTCTTTTTATTGGTGTTTTTGATGGCACTTTACTGATGGGCCAAGATTTGGGTACATATTGAAAAAAAATGTCCTCAATATTCGGCCCACATTCAATTTGTAAAATAGTTATTATTCGTTGAAAACAAATACACATGTTCAAAATAGCGTCTTTGACCGTCGCATCAAATGTTCAGTTATTGAAAAGTCTGTTCGAAATGTACCAGAATCATGCCATTTATGATCATGTGTATAGACTACCCACTAAACCGAAGAATCATGGCGTCTACAAAAGCTAAACAAAGTGACGAAATGTTACAGTTGTTTGGCGCATAGCTTTTCCGATATCCAGTAATGCGTGTTTGTTTGAGTTTTTGGTTTACGTTGAGATAGGCCGAACGAGGGGATGACTATGCCAACGAAGCATCCCGATACCCTACTCTTCGATATTACGTACAAAAAACTTTTCTCTTTGTACGTTATATCGAAGTGTACGTTATATGGAAGCAGACATTTTTTTATATTTTTTTATGCTAGTATTGATGTATTTGGCGTGAAATTAACCCTAAATAATGATTTCGGTGAAATTAACAAAAACAATAATGAAAAACATGGGTTTCACGAAAAACTCATTTCGTTTTTTGTGCTTCGATATAACGTGCAAAAATTTTTTCCCCAAATTGGGATAATTTTGGGTAACAAGGCTAATGCTGCAACACAGCATTGATTTGAGTGATTTCGTAGATTATCTGGTGGTTATTACTGGAAAAAAAATGAAGTTTTTCAATGGTGTACGTTATATCGAAGCAAAATGTACGTTATATCGAATTCGCTATATCGAGGGTACGCTACATCGAGGGTACGTTATATCGAAGAATACCTGTATCGCAGAAATCCCAAAGAAAAACTTCTGGAATAGTTTGAGTTCAAGAAACGCTGGACTGGAGTGATGTGGATGTTTTATTTGGAAGATATGCTAAAGATAGGAAAACACATTGATAACTGAGGGGCTGTTCATAAATCACGTAGATCAAATTTTGTCATCTTAGAACCAAAACCTCGTAGACTTTTGTCCATACATTTTTTTTTTAATTTTTATGGAGCGTAGATTTTGGCCAAACCCCACACCCCCTAAGAAGTCTACGTGGTTTAAGAACGGCCTCTGATGCTCAATTTCTTAAGGAAGATCTAATCTACATTTCAAAGTTATTTGGATGAGTGCTTCAAAATCAATAGAGGATTTTTAATTACAAAAACGTATCATCTTAATACACAACGTATCTATGACATTCTTTAGATAAATGAATACAGCAATGATCAATTGGTAAAGAACAGTCTCGAACAGCATGTAGAAAGCAACGAATCAGAGCGTTCATGATTAACAAAAAAAATTATCATGATTAATCATTGATGATTGAAATTCCAATTTTGGTGATTATTGATTATGATTAATGATTAATTTGATTTCTAGGATGATTAAAGATTATGATTAATGATTAAAATTGGTTTGATCTGTGATTATTGATTATGATTAATGATTAAAAATGACTCATTGATTAAAAATCATGATTAATCATGATTAATCAATCACAAAAAACTGGAAATGATTAAAATGTATTTATTGTTTAACATGTTTTTGAAGTTTCAAAAGTAAAAAATAACTCTGTCCGGGAGATTTTTGAAAAAAGAATCATAAATTATATTATCTAGAACAGCATTTGAACCAACTTAATTTGGATCATATATTTTATATGATGAATCATTTTTGGTGATGAATGATTAATGATTGATTAATATTTTTTCTTATGATTATGATTACTGATTAATGATTTGATTGCAAAAACAGTGTGATTAAGATTAATGATTAATGATTAAATGAGATTTTTTTGTGATTATGATTAATGATTTTGATTAATCTTAATCATTAATCATTAATCATGATTAAATTTATGATTAATCATTAACGCTCTGAACGAAATATTTGGATGTGGGAAGGGACGCACTGTTTTGATTGAAAGGTAAAAGCAATACTACGATGAGCATATGAGAAGAAGATAGTGGCAATCAACAATAGCTGGCAAAACTTTGGTAAAATGTGAATGAAATGGAAACTGGATATCAACAAATACAGATATGCACCACAGAGGTTAACCGATTTAGGCATTTACATTTTGACGTCCGGAATCTAATGTCACAACCATAATCATTAACCTCATGCCCCTGAGTGAATATAGCTTTCCAAAGCACACATGAAACATGATAAGAAGCCTGTCCAAATTTAGCGACCTGCGCACATCGATGACGACGACGCCGACGTCCATGACATCAGCCGTTCGAGGCTATTCTAATCGACTCCTCGCATGGGATGGGCCATGGCCCCTAGTCAGCCCGGCTCGGCGCGGCTTGGCGGCTGGTTTACCTACCTTTCGATTCTTTCCGATGTTGATGACCTTCGATGTTGAAACCGAATTCGTACGGCCGGATGGGACCATCGTAATATTTGGACGCCGCCCGGACCAGTGACACCAGCAGAACGATGTGAATCTGCAGAGAGAAAATGATAATAATAATAAAGTTTAGATTTGCGCAGTCGGGCAGTCTGAGGGGAACGTGTTTGATTCTTTGGGGTTGACGAGTCATCCCGACACCACACCGGGAGACGGGACATGGTCATAAAAGCGTCGGCGGGAGATGTGACAAATGGTGATGGACCGGGTGAGAGTGACAGTTTTATGGAATAAAATGTGCATAATATGGTCTTTTAATAATGGGGAAGGTGTGGATAATGGTTTGTTGTGGTTTGGGTTCAAATTTTTGAAAGCGATAAAAATGTCATGTTAATAAATTTCAGGAATATGCATCTAATCTGCAACTGCATTACGATGCAAATTTTGTAGAAACTAAGGAATGCAACAATGAAATGTTAAATTTCAGGTTTTCGCTTATACGAGAATGTGCAGAATTCCTGAGATTCGATTTCTCATATTTTGAAACTTGCAAAAATGCATCACACACAAAAAAGCATATAAATGCTAAAACACTCAACGGAGTCTTCCATTCTTTGTTCTGTGATTCAAACGGTCTGTTGGTACATACATAAATGTCACTTTTTTGTTGTTGATATTTATGTTCAAAGAGACGATGTAATTTATGCTTGTGAAAACAATTATCACTTTTGCGTGGCAAAAACTTGGCTAGTACAAATCTGCTAACTACATGCATGCTTGAACCCGCGCCTTATCACGAAACAAGCGATGAAGTAGCTGTTCGGCTGGATCTTAGTCCATGTGCAGCGCGGTGCTACCTTAGCCGGAGCATATCTTGATTGAACAATCACGTATTTTGTGTGCAATGCAGTTGCAAATCTTACATGGTTCGATTCAATCGGTTGGCTAGCTTTTGCTCGATGTTTTCCGGGAGCCTCGTTAGCAAATGACATTTTTGGACGTGATTTCATCATTATCGATTATAAGTAAATGGCAAAACGGAGCGAATTCGAATATTCTCAAGGAAATCGAAGGCTGGAAGTGTCTGGTTCAGGTACTTGTAGCTGATTATGCTTGCTACATAAATGTTAACTTATTAATACCCTACGGATAAAATCAATGTCACTGCTTCAAAAAAATCTCAATAACCCATGACCGCAGGTAATCAATCAACCTGGCGCCACATTAGCATCTTCCTTCTCTGCCCTTTCATTGATCGCAGGTACGTAGCTAGTTTATCAAAACAGATAGACATACACAATACAATGTAAACACTCTGTCCCTCTCGCACAAGCGACTCTTCTTATTCCATGTTTGTTCAATAAAAGTCGTTAATCGTTTCTTTATTTGCCTTTCATGCGATTGAGCCTTACCGACGGATTCCTGTGACAGTTCAATTGATGTACCTCTTGAACCTTATGTACACTCCATTAATATTGATCGTTGGTGGTGCACAACGACAATGAGCTGCGAGCGCCGGTTCTAGCTAGTTGAGCAATGAATTTCTTTCCAGTTCCCAGCGACACTCGATGACACTCACCATTGAAAGCTGAATGACACCTTTATCACTTCATTTATATCCGCTTGATGTAGTGAATCTGACTGTACCTCAGGCACCTGTGCCGGCACTTTACACGAGATTCTAGAAATCGCAACGTTACTGTTTCTTTTATGAACGATCTTCCGCCTACAATGATGCATTTCCAACGACGACACGGCTATCGTTCAAATCTGGGAGCACCGTTTCCGACCATAAATTAGAACACTCAATAAATTGATCACTTTGTGTGTCAAACAACCCGATACGCATGTTCGGTCAATAACTCAGTTAGAACTGAAATGACATAATATTTGCAAATGAGCAAATGCCTGTGGCCATTGAATACGAATGTGGACCAGATGAATAGAAAAGCAGATCAAGCACCTGCGAAACGATTGCTAAGCGAGAAGGCGGTTTCAACGGCTTCGGGAGCTAAAATTAGCATACGGAATAAGATTCTCTCGTGTTTTAGAATCTTGTGTAAATTCAGTGGCACGCTTAGCAAACCATAAAATTTTAAAGCCCGAACGTTCCAAGAATGAGCATCGATAGTTGGAAGAGCGGAAAATTAGCCCCTTGATCAATATGCAGACAGCATTATTTCGGTCGACCTTGACCATTAACATATTTTGTTTTACAACGTTTACCTAATTGCCAACGGTTCTAAATTACTGTTAGCGATGGAGTGAGAAATTTCTCACTCCAACTGTCTGAATGTCTGAATTTTAACTGGGAGGGGGGTCGGACGTGTCTTTTAAGTCTGTCTCATTCGTCTTTGAAGAACTTTTCTTATGAAAAGCAGTGCTCCGAATTTAACAGAAATTATTTTGCTCGTTTTATCTCAAATTTTAACATTGCATAATATGTTGTAATCCGGAAATCTCTTGGAAACTCGGAAGCCACTCATTGACATTATTTGAATAATGTAGAACACCCAAACTAACTTTGAGCTTAGAACTTCAGATCTATACTTGTAAAAGTAGTCATACTTGCCATACAGAGTAGCGTTGCATAATCAAATATGATTACAGAAACTGCTTGAAGGTTGTGCGATGTTATCGAATACGAAATAAACAATAAATTTAAATTGTATCATCACTATTATAATAGTGATATGGATAGGCCAATTATTGTTATATATTTTGTTATTTTAACACAAATCGGACCTGGTGTGGTAGTTAGAGCACAAGCCTATCACGCCGAGGATCTGGGATCGCATCCCACTCCCGACATACTCACAAAATGTGGGTTCGGAAGGTTCGGAAGGGAGTAAAGCGTGGGTCCCGAGATGAACTAGCCTAGGAATAAAAATCCCGTTAATACAGACAAAAATAAAATCAGCTAATTCTGTTATGAAATTATCTTTGAAATAATATTTCCACCAGTTATAATTTTGTTATGTCTTTCTGATCGGGAAGCAACACCTGTAAAGGCGTAGGTATCAAGCATGACCATGCCGGGGGTGACAGGTTCGATTCCCTGTCGATCCAGGAACTTAGCATAGAGTATCTTTGCGTCACATGCTATACAGTATCGGACAATAAAATAATGCATCAAAGCCGTTTTCCCATACAAACTAATTCACTTTGGTTTCCATATCTGAGTTATTTCTCAACCAATTGTTTCCATTTTTCTGTGACGAACTACAAAGCATTTCAGAAACTATTGAAAAAAATTCGGTGATAAATATTAATACAAAACTTACAGAAAGGTTGAATTTTGACATTAAATATATATATATATATATATATATATATATATATATATATATATATATATATATATATATATATATATATATATATATATATATATATATATATATATATATATATATATATATATATATATATATATATATATATATATATATATATATAGCTTAAAATGCAGAAGTCAAATCATGTTAGTCGCTTCAGCAAATTAATTCTTCATGACACGAAAAACATTTTCGCAGAAGACACCAACGTGACCATTTTTTATTATGGGGGCATCCATTACGTCACGCTCAAAATGGGTATTCTAGTCCCCCCTCCTCCCACTTCGTACGTGTTTTTCCTATACTTAATACATTGCTTGTCACACTTATCAGAACCCCCCCTCTCCCCTCTAAGCGTGACATACTTTATGGATGCCCCCTATAGGTTTTATTTGGACTGGTGCATTTGTATTCAAGCAATTCATTTCATTTATTTAGTATTAACAGAGTGTAAAAAATTCGAAGATTCAAAATGAAAATTGACATTCTCATTTTTTCATTCGTGTTTCGTCACATTCATTGTCAGCTGAATGCCTCTCTTTTTCATTCAATTCCCTGTCATGAGTATTTTCTTGCACATCGTAAAATAATCAATTTCTATCAACAAACGCGAAATTCGACTTAATGAACAAATGGAAAAGATAATAAGTATTCCAATCAATTACTATACCCATGTTTTGCGGTGACTGTAAGTTAAATCGGGAGTAATGGTCTAGTTTTATTTCTCAAATCATTCACCAAAATGAATTTTATTTTGATCCCTCAGTTGAGCATTTTTAAAACTCACGTTGATTCCGCTCATTGAAAATGAAAATTTCAAACTCTGAGTAGGGTCTTGTACCATTTGGGCAGGTGTACCTATTTTGGGCATTCGCCGCTATAACTAAGTCAATTTCAAACCAATTGGTTTGAATTTTTGTACAGAGTTGGGCACGTACAGTATCTAACTCCATACAAAAATTTAAATCAATCGGTTTGAAATTGACTTAGTTATAGCGGCAAGTGCCCAAAATAGGTACACCTGCCCAAATGGTACAAGACCCTATTACATCAAATTTAAGATAAAACTGAATTAACAAAAGTTCGCCACAATACTCGATTTGTGGCTGCCACTCTCCATCCTCGCACTAAGGGAATATTACGAAAAATAATGAAGCACTACAAATGCATATTAAAATATACCATATTGTAGTGGAACCTTACAAATGCGTTATGAACTATGACAACACATTTGGACATGCACAACACAGAACATATATTTTGCCCTGTTACCCAATTGGATTCCCCATGACAGGAAGACGAGGTTTCATAAATGTTGTTGGGCGCCATTTATTACGAAAAATAATGAAGCACTACAAACAAACGCATATTAAAATATAACATATTGTGGTGGAACACTACAAATGCGTAATAAATTAGGACATCACACTTGGACAAACACAACACAAAACATATATTTAGCCCTGTTACCCTATTGGATAACGATTTCCGATGACAGGATGACGAGGTTTCATTAATGTTATTGGCCCATCAGTCAATCCTATAATTGTATTTTCTCTGGCAGGTTGCCTTTCGTTCGCAGCATTAGTTGCTTTCATAGCTTGAGTTTTGGTCAAGGAATTTCTAATCCTAGGGGGACATCCCTATTCGGGTTTCATCACTAGAGTTCTATAACTTGAAGTCTGTGCCAGGGAAAGGTTTACATCTCTAGTGCTTAATCACGGCCCGAAATGGCCTGAATGTTGGCAATCGAAATAGGATTGCGGGCCTCTATTCTGTCAGAGCCCTATGAATGTGCATTAATACTAGGGGAATATTTACAAGTTGAAATAGCACATTTAACACAAAAATGAAACTTGTAATAGGAATTCAGGAGGCCAAAAATTAAAAATTGACTTTATGCAATTCAGTATCATAATTTACATTTTATATAACTCATTTTGGTATCATAATGGCCATTTTTTTCCGAACTGGTTCATTATGCAACTGAAATGAGTTGCATAATGAAAAATAGTTGTATAATGTTCATAATGCAACTCATTTGAGTTGCATTATGAACGTTATGCAACTCAAATGGGTTGCATTATGAAAAAGTCATTGCATAAAAGCCTCGTTGGATAAATGTACGACTCGTGCTGAAAAAATCAACTTTTTGCAACTCGTTACATAAATAACTATTATTTAACTTGGAATTTAGGTACGGTAGTTAAAAGTAGACCACTTGGACCAGTAAACCCTAGAATATTATTTTGCTTGTCCGTATGCTTATCGAGATATTTGCAGCAGAATGAGACTATTGTATTTTTTTTTTTTGGAAAAAAATGAATTGTTCATCTTCGCTTATCTTCGGCTTTAATATAGATTCTACTATAGCGAACTGTTTGCATTTGTGCCGCTTGCAGTTTTCTACTTTATCCATGGTATTTAGAGTGATGCGCACTGGAAAAATAACGCGTGATTGGGGCAGTTGCGAAGGGGATCTCGATCGGGTTGCTTTGTTCGGCGGAAAAAAAAAACGAAAAGTGACGTGTGTTTGTGGCGGTTGCGATGAAAATCTCGGTCGGGTTGCATTGTTCGAAGGAAAAAGTGAGGGGTGGCACGTGTTTGGGGCAGGTGCAGATTGTCCTTCCTCGTGAAGTGATAAAGGTAGATGCACACTTGGTAGTGGGCAGTATTGCAGAAGATTGTTGAAGTCGAAGAATGGTTGCGGTCATCCAACGACATGGAATTGGGTGAGATCATTCTGATTTTTTTCTTTACATACTATAGGAAGTTGGGGTAATTTCGCCAATGCGTTTTCATGGGGACTCCTGGAGTCTGTAGTATCAGGAAAGGATTTGCAGTTCACAACAATCATTATGCAAATTTGGAATAATTGGCTTAAGGCGAAACTGGATCCATTTCCTCACTTTTTGGATATTGATTTTTTATAAAATAACGAAGCAATATTTTCAAAATCGGTTTTC